>NW_015548271.1:8990-12590 GCF_001515605.1 Sinocyclocheilus anshuiensis
GTATATATTATAATATAATTATATATAATTTATATATAATTTGAAATATAATTAATCAAAATTAAAATGACTAAAAATATTAAATACTTTATCTGAAATAAGTTAAAGTTAAAATAAGTACTAAATCAAATACTACAAATATTAAATATTTCATTTAAAATAAATAAAAAATAAAATAAATAGTTTTTAAAATGTTTTTATTTTTTTTTATTATTTGAAATTTTTTTTTTATGATTTAATTATTTATTTGCTTTTCAATAGGAAATCTGACAGTACACACAATTTTAATTTGATTGCACTATTTTTATCAATATATCTCATTATTGAAATATATTAATAAACAACATTTTCAATCGACTTTTTGCACTGATCTTGTCGCAGTGCATTCTGGGATTGTCTTTGTAGGCTTCCACTGAAGGGACAATTCACCCAAAACGGATAATCATTTAATCATCCTTTCTTCTGTGGAACATAAAGAAGATATTTTAAGAAATGTCTCAGTGTTTTTGTCCATACAGTGAAAGTCAGTGGGGTCCAATACTGTTTAGACCTGAACGCTCTTCAAAATATACTTCATGTTCTACAGAAGAAAGTCACACAGGTTTGGATCAACATGATCATTTTTGGGTGAACTACCATTTGCCTTATGGGGTTTATTGTTAATATGATTATGATCTTAAGGTCCTTGCACAAAAATGAAAATTTCATATGTGTTTTTTTTTTCATATTCGTCATTCTTTCCTATCAAAATGCTTGCCATGGATGCGAAAACTCAGAAAATCGAACCTGGTCCGTTTTTTTTATTTTTTATTTTTATATGGACGAAAGTTTCGGAGGCAGTGTGTAAATGTGATTGATACATTGTATGGGTCAAAATTATCCATTTTTCTTTTATGCCAAAAATCATTAGGATATGAAGTAAAGATCATGTTCCATGAAGATATTTGGTAAATTTCCTACCGTAAATATATCAAAACTTAATTTTTGATTAGTAATATGCGTTGCTAAGAACTTCATTTGGACAACTTTAGATTTTAGATTTACTTTTACTTTTAGATTTTTTTGCACCCTCAGATTCCAGATTTTTAAATAGTTGTATCTCAGCCAAATATTGTCCTATCATAACAAACCATACATCAATGGAAAGATTATTTATTCAGCTTTCAGATGTTGTATACATCTCAATTTCAAAAACTGACCCTTATGACTGGTTTTGTGGTCACATATGTATCGTGCAGAAGTTGAGTTTTTGGCGTGTTTTCTGTCAGGCACTAAACCCATCCACCGGCTCCTCGTACACGACACTCTGGTGAACACCGTCAGCCGCTCTCCGTTCTTCAGGGACATCATCCTGACGGTCAGCAGCTTCAGCTTCGCCATCTGGAAGGAAGGGGTCACGGTGAGGTCACGACAGGATCACACGCTCAAACTCAAATCAGATGAAATCAAAGAAAAACACACCTGTGTTCTATATAAACAACAGTTACACTTTAATCACCTGTTAAAGCTGAACTGATTCAGCTGTTTATATAGTCAGCATTTTACTAGCAATAATCTTCTTATAGACCCTTTAATATATCATCAATATTTTAGGTTCAAATGTATATGAATTTACAATTTTATTTTTTTACGTTAAATACATTTTAGTTTCCATACAAGTGAATTATTTAGCTGTTTTCCCCATACATACATATAAAGAAAAAATGTCATCATCACAAAAATGTAAAATGAAAACAAATTATTCTAAAATAAAAAATAATCACTAAAAAAATAAATAAATAAAAAGGTTAAATATTTTATTTTTATTTGTTTTTTCCCCGTAATAAATTTTAAAAAATAATTGTAAAATAAAAACTAAATGAAACAATATGAAATATTTTTAAATAAATAAAAAAATTAAATAAATACTTATCAAAATAAAACAGAAAATATAAATATGAAATAAAAAGCGATTTTTTTTTTCAAATAAAATTAATCAAATGAAATAAAATAAAATAATATGAAATATTGTACTTGAAATAAATAAAAAATAAATAAATACTTAAACTAAAAACAGATGATGAGATGTTGTATTTGAAACAAATACAAAAAAATACTTTTAAAATAAAAACAATCAAAATAAAACACACACTAAAAACATGAAATATTTTATTTAAAATAAATCAAAATATTTTAGTTTCATCAATATTCCAGGTTCAAATTCATATGAATTTCTCTCCTTTTTTATATCACTTTTAATAACCGTTTTGCCTTCATTACGTCATTGACTTTTTTTTTATTTTCCTGTTATAACTGATCCTGTTATAAAACATAACCTTATGTGTTTATTTGTAAATAAATTTAAAAACATACTTATAAGAGAATAAGTTAGATACAGTTGAGCATGTGCGGTATGATTCTGTCTCACCTGGTTTTTCTTTTTTCCCCATTGCAGAGCGGCCCAATCCTCATGTCGGCCTGCTCCAAGATGCTGCGTACGGTGGGTCACTGGTCCCTGTCCCGGCCGGCGGTCTTCTTCATCGGGAAGGAGGACGGAAGCATCGAGGTGTGGGACCTGCTGCAAAACAGCCACGAGCCCTCGCAGAGCCAGAACATCAGCAGCACCGCCGTCACCTGCATCAGCACCAGCAGCATCTCCTGTAAGACAGACACCCGTCTGCTGACGTGAAGCACAGGGGTCAGATGCTAACGCCTCCCGTTTCTCTCCACAGCCAAGCAGCATCTTCTGGCGGTTTCAGACCGTCTCGGGACGCTGCACATCCTACAGATCCCCTGGACCCTGCGCAGATCCTCCAACAGCGAGGTGAGGACATTACCTTCCTCAACTAAATCAGACTGTGACCCTGGAGCACAAAACCAGTCATAAGGGTCATTTTTTTGAAATTGAGATTTATACATCATCAATAAATGAGCTTTCCATTGATGTATGGTTTGTTAGGATAGGACAATATTTGGCTGAGATACAACTATTTGAAAATCTGGAATCTGAGGGTGCAGAAAAATCTAAATATTGAGAAAATCATCTTTAAAGTTCTTCAAATGAAGTTCTTAGCAATGCATATTACTAATCAAAAATTAAGTTTTTATATATTTACAGTAGGACATTTACAAAATATCTTCATGGAACATGATCTTTACTTAATATCCTAATGATTTTTGGAATAAAAGAAAAATCTATCATTTTGACTCATACAATGTATTGTTGGCTATTTCTACAAATATACCCCAGCGATTTAAGACTGCTTTTGTGCTCCAGGGTCACATATAAGCTCTGTTCCAGTAACTACCTTCAGCTCTAGTGACTTTTAAAAAAAATTCTTCTCCGTACTGAATAAAATACATTTAGAATCAACACTTCCCACAATTTATCCATTTGGTTCATTGCAATGGATTTTGGGTTTGGCTTAAAATATATATTTAAAGGAATAGTTCACCCAAAAATGAACATTTGCTGAAAATGTCCTCACTCTCAGACAATCCAAGATGTGGATGAGTTTGTTTCTTCATCAGATTTGTAGAAATGTAGCATTGCATCAGTGTCTCACCAATGGATGCTCTGCAGTGAATGGGTGCCGTCAGAATGAGTCCAAACAGCTGATA
>NW_015548271.1:12678-31899 GCF_001515605.1 Sinocyclocheilus anshuiensis
AACAAATCCAGCATTAAGATGTTTTTAACTAAAATACGAGTCCATGAGCCATAATAACGCTTCCTCCAGTGAAAAAGTCCATCTCCTGTTGTCTCTCACATCAAAATCCAGCCACATATTTGTTTATAGACTCATTTTGATCTTGTTTTGGCTTGTAAACAGTACTTGATCTGTGCAGATTTCTCTCCTGATTCAGACCAGACCACTTTTTCACTGCAAGTAATTTTCACTGTGGATTATTGTGATGTTTTTATCAGCTGTTTGGACTCTCGTTCTGACGGCACCCATTCACATACATTGGAGAGCAAGTGACGCAATGCTACATTTCTCCAAATCTGATGAAGAAACAAACTCATCCACATCTTGGATGACCTGAGGATGAGTAAATTCTCAGCAAATTTTCATTTTTGGCAGAACGATTGCGTTAATGCTCAAAATGAAGTATCTTATAAGGCAGCTGCATAATTTTGTCAGAACAGCCTGTAATCGTGACTATGATGCCTAAAAAAAGCCGTCTAGGTAGGGCTTGGATCAAAGCACGCATGTATAACAGCGCAGTATGTTTCCTGCAGAGGCAGATTGTGAAGAAGTACTTTGAGAAGGAAGAGGAACGGCTGGAGTATTTCGAGAAACGCCAGATCAAACACGAGAAGGAAAAGAAAGAGATGGAAGCCGAACAACAGAGGAAGAAGACGGTGAGAGAGGAAACACTCGTTTAAAGGAACATTTACCAGGGTTATTATAGTTAACTAAAACCAAAACCATAAAAAAAAAACATTGAATTATTGGACTTAAAAAAAATGTTGACTGAAATAAAATAATACAAAAAAAATTTCAGCTAGCTGTATATAAAAACAATAGAAGTCTATGCAATGTCCCCATTTCGATAGCAGAGTAAATGTTTTTGTGTGTGTGTGTGTGAGTGTGAGTGTGTGTGTGTGTGTGTGTCTGATGGCAAACACAGATGAAACCCCCAGCTGTAGTTGAGCTGGAATGTGTGTTTGAGCGATTCCAGATCTGCTCAGACTTGCTGAATATATATTTACTAAATATGAAAGTATGCTTGCGTCTGTCTCTCTGAGGGTCAGAAACACACTCGTTTGTGTTTCACACCCCACTGACGCCCGCGGACACATGATGCTGGAGGCTTTGTGGAGGGATTTCAAGACAAACACTTAATGTTTCTGACGCTGCAGGCAAAACCAGTGTTTTTTCATGCACTAGTCAATTTTGCGATTTTGGGATATTTGGCTTTTCATGTTATTTCAGACTAGAGAAAAGAAAACGTTTAAAATGCACATTTGTGTTTATTGTATTGCACTAGATCCATTTGCGTCTGTAAATGTCAATCGGTTTTTACTCCACTTCAGTATCACTTACATAAACCAATTTTATTCCTCTCTATATTCTGAAGGATTTTACTGAGGGGTTTGTTCATGTATCATTCAGACTGATTTATATTCACATTTTATTCTTAAAAACATGGTGAAAAATGTATATTTTTCTGTCTATTGACAGTATTTTTTTATTTATAGCGTGATAAAAACCTTTAAAACCTTTAACTCTAGTATGTCAACAAAATTTAACCTGGCTTTATCCAATGTTCAGATTTATCTTCTGGAAGTTTATGCAAATAAGTGCATATTTAATAAGATAATGCATAATTTGCATATTTAAACATAATATTTCAGAAAAATTGTAATATAAATACAAAACTTGTAATACACTGTAAAAAGTAATGTTCTTTCTCAGTATTTTTGTCTTGTGTTCCAGTACAAATATCTAAACAGAAAATCAAGATGCATTTACTTGAGAAGCAAAATGACATAACATATTAAGCCTTTTTCTGAAAAAGTTTATCAAAATGAAGGGAGTTTATGCTTAAAACAAGAAAAATATTTTTTTTTATCAGATTATTTATCTGAACCTTATTGGCAGATATCTTGTTTTAAGCACTCAATATATTTAAATAAATAAAAAAAATGAAATAAATACTTATCAAAATAAAACAGAAAATATTTTATATTTTTTAAAATAAAATCAATCAAAATGAAATTAATAAAAATATATGAAATATTGTATTTGAAATAAATAAAAAATAAATAAACTAAAAACAATCAAAATAAAACAATATGAGATGTTGAATTTAAAACAAATTAAAAATACTTACAAAAATAACTTAAAACCAATTAAATAAATTTATTTCAAATAAATTAAAATATTATAAGATAAGATATTAAGCCTTTTTCTGAAAGAGTTTATCAAAATGAAGGGAATTTATGCTTAAAGGGGTCATATGATGCGATTTAAATTGTTCATTCTCTTTGGAGTGTTACAAGCTCTTGGTGCATAAAGAAGATCTGTAAAGTTGCAAAGACTAAAGTCTCAAATCCAAAGAAATATTCTTTATAAAAGTTCAGAGTCAGCCACACCTACCTAAAACTGCTCGTTCTAACACAGCCCGGGGTCGTCACATGTGGTTGCCGCTCATTCATCGGATCCGCCAGGCGCTCCGTTCTCGACCCCGCCGCCTCAGCTCACTCTATCCCTCCCTCAGCTCACTCTAGCCTCCAAAAGAGGACACGACTACAAATCAGTGGTTAAGTTGTATTTACAACACTGTTCCAGAACAGTTACCTTTAAAACAAGAAAAAAAAAATTTTTATCATATTTTTTTTATCTGAACCTTATTGGCAGATATCTTGTTTTAAGCACTCAACAAGACTTAATCTTGTGTCATTGTGTTTCTCAAATAAACATATCCTGATTTAAGAATGTTAAAAATGTGTTGTGGAAAACGAGACAAAAATACTGAGTAAGATTTTTACTTTTTTTTTGGTAGTGTGCACTTGATTTGACTGATTTTGGACTGCTCTTGGACTCAATAAGCCTGATGAAGCTTTGGTCCATATCAAAAACTGTAGTTGCAAATGCCTTTGAACTTTTGTGTTTGATTACTTGTGTGGTTTGTTGTTCATCAGGAGCCGGCGATGCCACTGAAACAGGAAGAGGAACTGGAGGCAGAAGCGCTGAAGGAATACGAACAGTTTCTGGATCTGGAGAAGGTCATTTTGAAGAACATGGGCCTCCTGACTGAAACAGAGGACAGATCAGACCTGTAACACAGTAACATCATCATTAAACTCTAGAACCAGCTTATCTGCTTTCATACGGACACATCCAGCCACTAATGTACAATATTGATCAAGTTCAGCCCGGCTCATATTGATTCAATAGATAGGCTACTAAACTTCCTTTTTAAGCAGCGTACGTGACAAGAATTCACACGCAAAGCAGGTTTGGTCGACATATAGAAGACTTTCAAGTCTACTTTATAAAATGCATTTCTATGGAGCATAGAAAGGTTTTTTTTTAGCAAACCCTAGAATAATTAATGAATGTGAATTTCATGTGTCCACTGAATTGATTGCTGTTTATTGTCTACCATTTAAAAACATAGTACTGATGAAACACGAGAAGAGCATATTTCTGTGTAAATCGACTATGTTCTTGCATAAATTATCCCATTGAATCAAATACAGTAATTTGATTTTACATAATTTATACAGAAATTTAATTCCGAAATTCCTTCAAATTCAGAATTGCAAGATATAAACTCACAATTGAGTAAAAAAAGGGTCAATTATGAGATATAAACTTAAAATAGCAAGACATAAATTCTTCAAATAAAGTTTCCCTTTCACAATTCTGAAAAAAAAATCATAATTGCAAGATACAACTATTTAGATTTAGATTTTTAGCAATTCTGAGAAAAAAAGTTGATAATTGTGAGATAAATTTCACAATTCTGACTATTTTTCTCAGAATTCTGAATTACTCTCTCACAGTTCTGACTTTTCTTTGAATTCTGAGTTCACAACTCACAATTCTGAGCTTATATCTTTATAATTCTGAAAATTGTGAGATGTAAACTCAGAATTGCAAGAAACGTACCCAAATTGTGAGATGAAAAGGTCATAAGCACCATAAGTGAGATATAAATTCACAATTCTGACATCTCACAATTTTGCATGTTTATCTCACAATTCTAAACTTTTTCTCGCAATTTTAAGTTTCTATCTTGTTACTCTGAGAAAAAAAAAAAGTCAATAACTTTGAGATATGAACTCAGAACTGCAACAAAAATATCTAAGTTGTAACAAAAAAGTTGCAATTACCTTTTTATTCTGTGGCAGAAAAAAGCTTCCATGTCTCAAAACGTAGTACAGTACAACTTTACTGTTGCATTATATTGCATGAAAATCACAGCTGATGTCATTTATATTTCATTCGCACACTGAAAATTAAGGTGAAATTGAGTGCATTGATTTATGGGATATATATATATTTTTTTTTTTTTTTCATATTCTGTACATATTGGCATTGTCTTCATATATTTAAGATGATTAGTGTGCAATAACCCTAATTCACAAACTCAAGTTAATCTTGCATTTTGTGTGTCTGTTGCATGAAGCCACACGTCTTCATGAACCAAACAATCACATCTTCTCTTCTGCCACTGTAACTCTCATTATCCAGCTGCATTACACGTCTATCTCAGCGTTGTCTTTCTTTAATCTGTTCCTGTTGGGCAAACAAAGGCAGTTTTGACTAAATCTGGCCGCGTTTCAGCAATGATAAAGCTTTTTTCTCCTTTAAGCTCCATCTGATAGACGTGTAATTTTACAGCCATTTATGAGCGTGAGCTGCAGAAGTCTGCAGATGTTTAGGTATAAATGCTAAACGTACAATGACAGCAACTGCACGATCACCTCTATGAAGCGCCGGCCAATCAAAGGTCATCTCTTCCAGGCAGCCAATCAGAAGGCTCTGCTTGACATCAAAGAGTCTTTGGGACGTGACTGGACCAATCACACGTCTGAACTGCAGCCAAACGCTGACAGATGCACTGGATGTTTATCACAGAGAGCAGGTGTCGCTGAAGAGGAGAAATCATTTACCCAGCATACCTGCAGGATGTAGAGAACGGAGGGACAACAGGCCAGTAATCTCACATGTGTCTCCTCATGGGTTTCAGAAAAGATCTTGACAATGTCTCAGTGATGGAAGCCTGTTTCCACCCACAGAGTAAAAAAAAAAAAGTCAATTCTTTTTTCTCAACAATTCTGAGTTTATATCTCCCAATCTGAGAAAAATGGCAAGATATAAAGTTGGAATTGTGATTCGCAATTCTGAGAAAAAAAAGTCAGAATTGTGATTGCGAAAACAAAAAGTCAGAATTGCAAGATTTTCTATTCCGTTGCGGAAACAAAAAGTCAGAGTTGTGTGAGATTTTCTATTCCGTTGCATAAACAAAAAGTCAGAATTGCGAGATTTTCTATTCCGTTTCAGAAAAGATCTTGACGATGTCCGAGATTTTCTATTCCGTTGCGGAAACAAAAAGTCAGAATTGCGAGATTTTCTATTCCGTTGCGGAAAC
This sequence comes from Sinocyclocheilus anshuiensis, assembly GCF_001515605.1. Taxonomy (NCBI): domain Eukaryota; kingdom Metazoa; phylum Chordata; class Actinopteri; order Cypriniformes; family Cyprinidae; genus Sinocyclocheilus; species Sinocyclocheilus anshuiensis. The sequence continues at coordinate 18,119 of NW_015548271.1, forward strand.
AAAAAGTCAGAATTGCGAGATTTTCTATTCCGTTGCGGAAACAAAAAGTCAGAATTGTGTGAGATTTTCTATTCCGTTGCGGAAACAAAAGGTCAGAATTGTGAGATTTTCTATTCCATTGCGGAAACAAAATGTCAGAACTGTGAGATTTTCTATTCCGTTGCGGAAACAAAAAGTCAGAATTGCGAGATTTTCTATTCCGTTGCGGAAACAAAAACTCAGAATTGCGAGATTTTGTATTCCGTTGCGTAAACAAAAAGTCAGAATTGCGAGATTTTCTATTCCGTTGCGGAAACAAAAAGTCAGAATTGCGAGATTTTCTATTCCGTTGCGGAAACAAAAAGTCAGAATTGCGAGATTTTCTATTCCGTTGCGGAAACAAAAAGTCAGAATTGCGAGATTTTCTATTCCGTTGCGGAAACAAAAAGTCAGAATTGTGAGATTTTCTATTCCGTTGCGGAAAAAGTCAGAATTGTGTGAGATTTTATATTCCGTTGCGGAAACAAAAAATCAGAATTTTAAATTAAATTAAATTGATAAATCATCAAAAGTAAGAACTGCGAAACATGTCAAAATTGCAAGATAAACTTACAGTTCTGAGAAAAAAGTCAAAAATGTGAGTTAAAAAGTCCCAATTACATTTTTTATTCCGTGGCGGAAACAAAACTAAAAGTCAAAAAGTCGAATTGCAAGATGCAAACTTGTGAGAAAAAGTCAAAATTCTGAGTTTATATTTAGCATTTCTGCCTTTTTTTCTCAGAAATGCAAGAAAATTTTGAATTGTGATAAAGTTAGAATTGCAAGATATAAAATTACAATTCTGAAAAAGTCCGAATTGTGAGATGAAAAGTCACAATTAACTTTTTATTTTATTTTTTTTACATTGTGGAAACAAATAGTCAGGATCATGAGATGATCAGAATCAAAATTCTGGAAAAAAAGTCAGAATTGTGAGATGTAAAAATTTTGAGAAAAAATAATTAAAAAAATATAAACGCTCAGAATTTTGAGTTTATTTCTCGCAATTGTGAGAAGTCGCAAACACCTGTTTTACTTTTTAATCCTGTGACGGAAACAAAAAGTCTATACTTCTACAAGTATTCTCAGACTTTTGGTCTTTTTTTTTTTTATACATGAACTCACTTGATATATCAGACTGATGTTGATTCATCAGTGGTCACATGACATGACAGCTCACCAGCTCATGTTCCAGTGACAAATTACAGGAACGTTTGGAAACGAAACGTGAATCTGTGGTGGACAAGCGTGACTCATTGTAGCCGACGCTGACCTTCGATTCATATGACCATCTGCAGAAATAAGCAGCTAAATATATCCAGACATTTCAAGAAGAACAGTCGAGTCGTCAGGGCTGCATGAAACATAAACTTTAATGTGATCATATACTTCTCAATATCAGTACAAAGAATATCTGCTTTAGTCGTACGTTCATTTAAGCACAACCAAACTTTTACAAAAACCGCAGCAGAAACAAAGGAGAAAAACGGGGGAATGTTTATCAAAGCAGCTCACAAGTTTCCTTCTTGCTGACCGTAGACCAGTCGCTGTATGACAGGAATCTGATCTCAAATCAGACTTTAAGAAACCAGGTCAAACACTCCAAAGGTACGGTCACACTAGATTCACATCAATACACATTTAAAAACATGCATACTGAAATCTACAAACTGGAATAGTTAATATCCTAAATTTATTATTATTATTCATAATGCATTCAAATGAGAAGTCTGTATGGTATGCATGACATTGTATCCTGTTGCCTATATATATATATATATATATATATATATATAGCAAAAAAAAGTACAATAAAAAAGATAATACTTTTGCATACTTAAAATCTAGTGTGACCATCCCTACTGAGAAGAAACAAACCTCCAGACGATTGGTTTTAATTGGTTTATCTCCTTTAACCCAAATTATTTCATTGGTTTCTACTTTCTATTTGCTGTGTAACAAGTCCTTTATTTAGATATTTTAAAATGAGATTTTCTACCAAAGACTGTAGCATTGTCAGGCGAGAAGCACAATCAGAAAACAAACCGCTCGTGTAAAGATTCAGTCTTTCTTTCACAAGACCTGCAAATTTACAACCGAGCCATAAACGTGAGCAGCTGCCAAATGGAGGAAAAACAGAATTTCACTGTAATTAAAATAATCTCTATCTACACGCATAAATACATCCCGCTGTAGGAGACACTGAGAAACACTTAATTTTTGACCGTAAAGCTTTTGACCATGCAATGCTCAAATTTCCTGCACTTTCGTGACCACAAAATACCCAGAATCCCTCGCAGTTCTGACTGTGGGTTATATCATTACATAGATCCAACAAAATATATATATTTATTTAAGGCTGATCTACAGGCTAAATATTACAAGGTAGCTGATGAACATTTAAATATGCACAAACTGAAGTGTACATAATCGAAAATACATTTTCCGACTATATTCATGCAAACATACATGTGTCTGTCAAATACTGATGAGTTTGCATCCCTGGACTGCTGAGTGTTGTCATGGTGTCATCATGTTACCATGATTACCATTTAGATTTAAAAAAAAATGTTTTAAGTGAAATTATATCCATTCAGTATGTTTTTAGGGAGCGCCCATCAACAGCAAAATAAACATTACTTTTTAAAATTTATTCTCAAAAACTTACATTAAAGTTCTAACTATTTTTAAATATTTATTTTACTACTTACTACAATCGTATTCATGTTCAGCTGTCCATAGCTTGTTTAGGGGGACGTTTGAAGTATTTTTACAAGAAAAAAAAACTCAAACAGACGCTGTTTTAATCTCATACGACCACAACCTCAACTAGACCAGCAGCGTTTAGTCGCTCCCTGAATGGAAAGGGTGTTGGGTGTCCGATACTGCTCTTGGAGAGCCACCTTCATGCAAAGTTTATCTTCAACACATTTGCCTGAATGTTAAAAGATAGTAGTTGACTATGATTAGAGCTGGAGCTGAAGGTGGCCTTCCAGGAACAGGACTGGGACATCCCTTGTTTAGGGTGTAAGGGTTAAGATAAGGTTAGGGTTAGGATACAACATTCAAAGTTTAGGGAGCAGGGAACAAGGACCTCAAACTATTGGCTAACACCACTTCACTAGGTAATTTGCATTCGAGACCCCTGATGTAGGGTTCAGGGTTGCAGGGTTGGGGTTAGGGTACTTAATCCCGCTCCTGGTGATCTACCTTCCCTCCTCTTTAACTGAAGCTCAAGACCTTAATTAGTTGGTGTGGAGTGTGTTTGGAGGTAACAGGAAGCTGGATCTCCAGGAGAAGGAACGAACCCCCTGGTAAGGGTGTAAGGTTTAGGATAGGGTTAGGCTATAACATTCAGAGTTTAGGGAGAAGGGTGCAGGGATCTCAAACTACCAGATAATGATGTAAATTTTAGGGTTGGGGTGTTCAATTCTGCTTCTGGTGATCCACCCTCCTCTTTAAGTGAACCCCAATACCTTGATTAGCTGGTTCAAGTGTGTTTGGAGGCTACAGGAAGCCAGATTTCTAGGAGCAGGAACAAACCGCCGGTAAGGGTTAAGGTTTAGGATTGAGTTACGCTATAAGATTCAAAGTTTAGGGAGTAGGGTGCAAGGATCTCAAACTACTGGCTAACATCACCTGACTAGGTCATTTGCGTTCGAAACTGCTGATGTAGGGTTTAGGGTCATAGGGTACTTAATCCTACTCCTGGTGATTTACCTTCCTCCTCGTTAAGTGAAGCTCAAGACTTTAATTAGCTGGTTCAAGTGTGATTGGAGGGAACTGAAGACTACAGTAAGCTGGATCTCCAGGAGCAGGAACAAACACCCCTGGTTAGGGTGTGAGGTTTAGGATAGGGTTAAGATATAGGGAGAAGGGTGCAGGGATCTCAAACTACCGGATTATGATGTAGATTTTAGGGTTGTTTGTTTGGGGTGCTCAGTTCCACTCTTGGTGATCCACCCTCCTCTTTAAGTGAATTCCAAGACCTTAATTAGCTAGTTTAAGTGTGTTTGGACATTACAGGAAGCTGGATCAGCAGGAGCAGGAATGAATCCCTGGTAAGGGTGTAAAGTTTAGGTTAGGTTTAGGCTATAACATTCAGAGTTTAGGGAGCACTTTGCAAGAATTTTAAACTACCGGCTAACATCACCTCACTAGTTAATTTGTTTAGCTGGTTCAAGTGCGTTTAAAGGGTTGGAACTGAAGACTACAGGAAGCTGGATCTCCAGGAGCAGGAACAAACACCCCTGGTTAGGCTGTAAGGTTTAGGACAGGGTTAAGATATAATGTTCAAAGTTTAGGGAGTAGGGTGCAGGGATCCTAAACTACCAACTAAGACCACCTCACTAGGTAATTTGCATTCAAGACCCCTAATGTAGTGTTCAGGGTCAGGTGCTCAATTCCATTCTTTGTGATCTACCTCCTCTTTAAGTGAACCTAAAGACCTTGATTAGTTGGATTAAGTATGTTTAATTAGAGCTAGAGATGAAGCTGGCTTTCCAGGAGCAGGACTGGACACCCCTTATTTAGGGTGTAAGTGTCAGGATAGGATTAAGGTTAGGATATAACATTCAGAGTTTAGAGAGTAGGGTGCAGGGATCTCAAACAACCATCTAACACCATCTCCACAATAGGTAATTTGCGTTTGAGATCCCTGATGTAGGGTTTGGGGTCTTAGGGTTGGGGTTAGGGTTAGGGCAGGGAATTCAATATCTCCATGAGAAGGACTGAGTACCCCTGGGTTAGGGATGTATCTGTAGTACCTAGTTCTCCCACCATAAGGCTTCACACCTGTACCTGAACTGACCGTGCATTTAACAGTAGGCCCCATAAGTGCATTGGTTTTCATCGTAATGTTTTGTACCTCCGTAGAAAGTAAAAAGCTCTTGCTGTCGTAAGCACCACCTTAACACAATGAAGGCACCTGGTGCACCCCTCAGGGTCCAATGAGTTCTTCTCATAAGAAGAAAAACAATGACGAGATCAACAACATGGAGACCAGGAGACAAACAAAAACACAAATCAGAAGTGAGGAATGTCTTCTTGTACATGCATCCCAAGTGTGCATGGGAGCAAGAACGTTCCATGGCGCTGATGTCTTTAGGGAATCACCACCATATTTCGTCTGTCCTTGTAAAGAGTCAGTACCCTATGTTGAGCTTATTCTTGTTGAGCTCCTTCTCCAGATTGCCGATTAGAGTGTCGATGCTCTCCTGCAGGTCCCGCAGGTTGACCCTGTTGCTTAGGACTGGGCTGATCTCCTGGATCTTCATGTAGGCCTGGTAGGTGTGCTCTTTGGGTCGGTGCTCTGGGAGGATCTGATCGTAGGGGCTTGTGGGAAGAGGTTCCTCCACTTGTAGCTTGTCCAAAACTACTGTATTCTCTTCCTCACTCACTTCCTCTTCCTCCTCTATCTGCATTTCCTCAACCCTCTCCACTGCCTGGTCCAACTCAGACAATTCTTGTTCGGAGACTACATCTCCAGTACCCTTCGATAAGTCCTCCTGTTCTGCGTTCGGAGGTTCTTCGCTGGGAACGTCGTCATAGTCTGCCTCCTCCGGGCAGCACGGTTGGAGGTACGTTTCCCGGCATCTGCTCCAGTCCCCGGCATAGCGGTTACTGGGACTGTCCAGACGGCCAGCTCTGGGCCGCAAAACGCCTGCCATGTCCGCCTCGGTTAGATTTAGCACCTGTGGACGCTCTTTCCTCCTCCTTACGGCAGCCGTCACTGCTGGAAGCGACTCCACCGAGGCAGGAACCGGAGATGAAGATTTACCCTGAGCATCCACAACTGCGAAAAAAGACAACAAACGATGGGTTTAATCATTTGATTATAAATTAACAACACATTTCAGATAATGAGAGTATATATAGAATAACCAATGTTGAGGAAAGTACTTTGAAACTGGCCAAGATAAAAGCAACTCAAATTTGAAAATGGTAAGCTACTAACAAAAAGCATCTTACTACAGTGAAGCAAGTACAGGAGGTAATATTTTTGTATACATATGATATAAAATATTTTATAATTTTAGTTACTCCCCAAAACTGGCAATACTATATGTGGTTTTATTATGAAAAACTCAAAGCATGCAGAACGAATGAGATACATGCCTCAAAACTCCAAACAAACTCAAAGATCCTAACTACTGACACCAACCCAAATTGGCTAAACCTCAAATACTTTGTTGAACTTGGCCAAACTTGGCCCTACAAACCCTCCAAACTTGCCACAAAAGTCATAAACCTGGTAGATCTGGTGAAGGACAGGAAAGCAGCAGAACGGTGGCAAGCTATCAGTATTTTTAGCTTCTATTTGAACAAATCTGCGTGCTAGCAAGATATTGAGGTAGTGTCATGAAGGGCTAGCGGAGGACACACAAAGCACACCCATTTAATCTAGTTTACCTGTCACGATCTGCCCTCTAAACCCTCTGAGGATTTTAGCAGTGGCCTACATGTGACGGGACAAGCAAAATAAACAAACAAGCACAAATAAATATACAAAATACAACTAAGTACTATAGAATTAGATTTGTAACTCTTAGACTTAACGCATTATGTTATTTTTACAATAAGAGTACTTAAAGAATGTTAAAGCAGGCTTAAGGCTAGAATTTCTATGTACACATAACCAGTAAAGCTGGTTTTAACTTAGTTAACTTAGCTTAGTTAATCACCTGACATTATTTGCAGTAGTTAATCAATGCTAAGTTCTGTTTAAAATAGAAAGGCCTGCTTTAGAAACAGCGTTTTTGATCATTAAACTAATTTAAATAAATAAATTGAATTTTTTTAAATAAAAAAAAAAGTAAAACTTCACCTTAAATGTAAGATATAATTTAAGATATATTTAAGATTTCATTTAAGATATATTCTCTGACATATTCTCTTAAATTAAAAATTTAGACTTGATGTTCAGAGGTTTTTTACTGAAAACCAAAACATATATATTAACAAAAAAATAAAAATTACATTTAATTAAATAAATGGAACTGTAATTTAAACAAATTAAAATATTAAAATGAGTAAACCTTAAATTTAAGATAAATTTAAGTTATATTCTATTGAATATTTTCTTAAAGTTTAGACTTGATGTACAGATATTTTACTGGAAAACGACACAAAAACTATTTTTTTCCCCCAGAATTTTTCTTATTATCATGGTACATTGCCTAAAAAACATGGTATTGATGGTTTGAGTTAATGCAACTCTGACAAAAAAATACCCTGCAGAAATCTTTATATGTGCACATAATTCAAGAAAACAACAAACACACAGACACTAAAGAATATGCATCAATATATCATGTGCCCATGTTGAGACACACACAGCTTGACACACAAGCAGACAAAAAGACAGCCGTCCCAGAGCAGGACGAGGGCAGCTGGCCTCATGGGAGTTTCTCCACGCCTGACGGAGGCTCTTTTGCAGCGAGAGGCCCCTCTAAACGGGCCGATTGTTCTGAGGGTGAGGCGGGCGGGTCGGCCGGAGTTGAAGGTTAAGACAGGAATGCTCGTAATTACAGACTGAGGTTTACTGTACTGTTCCTGCGTGCTGGAGGAAGTCAGCGGGGCAGAAATCTGTCTGAAACCACGGCCTGTGGCGAGACGCGTCAGGATGGGCAGCAAGAGTGAGAGATTAAAGCCCAACACAAGCTTTATGAGACGACCCCGAGACTTAAAGGAACAGCTCACCTAAATATGACACACTTGTGTTGTTTTAAAGCCGTATGACTTTCTTTCTTTTGTGTGTTTTGGAGAAATGTACCATACAGGGTCCAAACTCTTGCAAAAACTACCTGCAAATACCTGTGTATTATTTCATTTAAAAACAGGCAGATACTACTAGCACTACTGAGGACTAAATGATGATTAAAGGAATGTAATAGCAATTATCCACACTGTTTTCAATGATAATGGTAATAATAATAATAATAATAATACTTATGATAAATAATTGTACTTTATTAAATTATCCAAATTAAACAAATGAATAAATCATATATTATTACAGCAATAATACTATTTTACTGTAAAAAATATTATAGTATTAAATTATATAGTACTAAAACTACAATAATAATAACAATACTAATACCACTACTTAGGACTGAATGGTAATGAAAGGAATGTAATAGCAATATTTATGTTATCCACACTGTTTTTAATACTAATAATAATAATAATTATTATTATTATAAATAATTGTATTTTATTAAATTATCTAAATTAAACAAATTTATAAAGAATATATTACACTGAACAAAATTATAAACGCAACACTTTTGTTTTTGCCCCCATTTTTCTTGAGCTGAACTCAAAGATCTAAAACTTTTTCCATGTACACAAAAGGCCTATTTCTCTCAAATATTGTTCTCAAATCTGTCTAAATCTGTGTTAGTGAGCACTTCTCCTTTGCCGAGATAATCCATCCACCTCACAGGTGTGGCATATCAAGATGCTGATTAGACAGCATCATTATTGCACAGGTGACTCTAAAATGTGCAGTTTTATCACACAGCACAATGCCACAGATGTCGCAAGTTTTGAGGGAGCATGCAATTGGCATGCTGACTGCAGGAATGTCCACCAGAGCTGTTGCCCGTGAATTGAATGTTCATTTCTCTACCATAAGCCGTCTCCAAAGGCGTTTCAGAGAATTTGGCAGTACATCCAACCGGCCTCACAACCGCAGACCACGTGTAACCACACCAGCCCAGGACCTCCACATCCAGCATCTTCACCTCCAAGATCGTCTGAGACCAGCCACCCGGACAGCTGCTGCAACAATCGGTTTGCATAACCAAAGAATTTCTGCACAAACTGTCAGAAATCGTCTCAGGGAAGCTCATCTGCATGCTCGTCGTCCTCATCGGGGTCTCGACCTGACTGCAGTTCGTCGTCGTAACCGACTTGAGTGGGCAAATGCTCACATTCCTATGGAAATGAATGGTAACCATCAGCTGGTTACACAAAGAAATTCATAAGATTCTGAAAAACTTAAGGATGAGTCAATGACTATTTGTTTTTCTTTGTGTGTGTGTGTGATATATATATATATATATATATATATATATATATATAAACTTGCTACATGTAGGCTAACTGAGACTTGTCATAGCACTTGCATATCATTGCTCTTCTGTTGGATCTGATTGCTTCTATTGTCCTCATTTGTAAGTCGCTTTGGATAAAAGCGTCTGCTAAATGGCTAAATAAATAATAAATCCATAGGAGGGTGATGAACTCTAGTGAAATGGTGCATGTCTCACCTGGCCAGAGCTGGAGCAGGTAATGAAGGACCTCGATGTGTTTCTTGAAGTGCAGAGCGCTGGCAAGCTCCTCGGAGTCGATGAAGACCCGGTTCCCGTGGCAGGACGCCTCCTGTCTCTGGCTGAGCAGAACCGGCCCGAAACACACCGCCAGGTTCTGACAGGTCATTTTATTCACCTCATGATGGGACGCCACGCGCTTCAGGTGATCCAGAAGCTTCTGCAGGGTCGCCTGAGCATAAACACACGCGTGTGAGAGATCAGAAACAGGACAACGGACGAGACGGTTCCCCTCCAGAACCTTCCCGTACCTTCTCAACCTCCGGCAGGATCTCCAGCAAACTGACGGCGTGATCCGAGTCGGCCGGGTCGTTCTCGCAGCCGCCGCTTCCCATCTGCAACGGCCTCTTGGCCATCGAGTCCAGAACACACTCGTATAGTGGCTTGGTGATGAGAGGATGAGGAAGCTCACGGAGGTAGTCCTTCATCACGCCTGCAGAGAGACAAGCACACTGCCACTGTGATCATGCACTCTAAAAAACGCTGAGTTAAATACAACCCAGCGCTGGGTAAAATATGGACAAACTCAGCGATTGGGTTGTTTTCAACCAAAAGTTGGGTTAAATGTTTAACCCAACCGCTGGGTCAAAACAACCCAATTGCTGGGTTTGTCCATATTTTACCCAGCGCTGAGTTGCATTTAACCCAGCATTTTTTAGAGTGTGTACTGTGTTATAGATGTTTCTTATTTGTCTTTTATGTTTGTTGTTGGTTTTCTAACTTTGTAAAGCGACAGATGTTATAACAAGAAGAATTCTTTATAAATAAATGATCAAAAAAAAAAAAAATGTATTCAAATGAAGAAATGCAAAATGTATTAAAATAAGTAAATATAAAATAACACAAAATGAAAAGTACATTAAAAATAAATACTAAAAAAAGAATGGATTTAAATAAATACAAATTAGACTAAAATACATAAAAATAGATTAAAATAAGTAAATAAATAATATAAATAAATGCAATTTAATAATACATTTAAATAAAAAAATATAATAAAAGAAATAATAAAAATGCAAACAGGAATTAAAACAGTAGAAATTAGTAAATAAATCAGTAAATATGTACTATATATATATTTAAATAAACAATTATTAAAATAAGTAAACAAATGAATTTAAAATACTAAATTAATGCAGAATATAAATTAACAAAAATAGATTTAAACATAAATAAATGCACGTTAATATATAAAAATGTAAAAAAAATAAATAAATGAAAATAAGACTAAAAATATGAATAAATAAATAATAGATTTAAATAAAAAGATTAAAATAAGCCAAATAAATTAGTAAATAAAACACAAAAAATTAAACACTTCATAAAATAAATACATGTAAAATATTATAAATATTAAAATAAGTTAACAATAATATAAATACGTAAATAAATAAACAATGCATCTAAAAACAAGGTATTATTTATTGTTACTATACTAGTACTATAATAATGCACAGAAAAAATAAATCTATAACTCTAAATAAACTAAATATTTTGACGTTTATAATATTAAGGTTTCACAGTATAAATTAGGTCTTTACACAAGAAACTATATAGATGCCTTTTAAATTTTAAGTAGGGGTTCTGTAGCATCTAAAAGAGTGAACATCACTGTTAATAGAGAGATGAACTTTAATTTATCTGCTGCTGGGAAGATGTATTATGAGGTAGTGACAGTCTGCTATTGGTCAGTCAAGCAGATAGTCCCGCCCCCAAATTCACACCATTGGTCGAGCCAGTTGTTGATATATCAGGCCGCTCAATAAAACAGATCAATGTTTTGTGATTTATTCTTCCGGAAGTCTATTAAACGTACTTCTCCATTAACAGAAATGTAATTAGTCACTTTAAATCGGACAACAATCCTGTAGGAAATATCATCTGGAGCCGGTTTCTCCAGGGCTCTGATAGGCTGGATTCATTCCCGCTCTACAGGCCTGGGATCAGAGGAAGCGCTATTGTTGTGTTTTTGTGGAAGTGTTGGAATTTGGCCCGGAATGTTGAGGTTGGGAACAACGAGAGAGCGAACGGATCCAGACGCAGAACTCACACCTGAGCAACTAGAGACTGAGCAGATGACATTAAAACACAGCCAGAGAAAAAGAAGTAGCACTGTTATTCATCAAGGACGCTTTAAATTGATCAAAAGTGACAGTAAAGGCATTTATAATGCTAATAAAGATTTCTATTTGAAATGAATGCTGTTCCTTTGAACTTTCTATTCATCTGTGAATCCTGAAAAATAAAATGTATCTCAGTTTCCACAAAAATATTGTGCAGCACGACTGTTTTCAACATTGATAATAATCAGAAATGTTTCTTGAGCAGCAAATCAGCATATTAGAATGATTTCTGAAGATCATGTGACACTGAAGACTGGAGTAATGATACTGAAAATACAGAAAACAGCTAGTTTAGATCATAAAAATATTTCACAATTTTTACAGTATTATTTGATCAAATAAATGCAGCCTTGGTGAGCAGAAGAGACTCTTTCAAAAATATTAAAACATCTTACAAAATACATATAGGTATTATCATGGCCAAAATCCAAAAGTTACTGACAGAGTTTTTCACAGGCCAATTAACAGACTGTAAATAGAAGCGCTAATTCAGTCAGACGTGACCTCTGACCTAGGAAGTGTATGTGACAGCAGAATGTCACGGGCAACTAAAGAAAACAGACAAGAATACACACACACACACACACACACACACACACAGCCTATCTATTTTTTCTGCATTCAAACGTGTGTGTGATTATGTTGTTCTTTCTACACTGTTTGTGTGTGTGTGTGTGTGTGTGTGTGTGTGTGTCCGTTTTGTGGTGTTGAGGGTTCATTTAATCTCACAGCTGTGAGTCAAACACCATCTGTGTGAGTTCACACACAAAGACACACACTTGTTAATGACTTTGCATGTCTTTTCAGGGTTAGACACACACACACACACACACACTCACACACACACACAAACACACACACACACTCACACTCACACAAAGTGGATGGGGGAAAGGAACAGCATATCAATGACAGGACTGATGGACTGACTTCAGTCCTCCAGAATATATATATATATATATGTGTGTGTCTCTATTCTGGAGGACAGAAGTCAGTATATACAGAAAATATATATATTTGTTTTCTATATATATATATATATGTGTGTGTGTGTGTGTGTGCGCGTAGAGATAGATAGATAGATAGATAGATAGAAAATAGATAAATTATTCCTTTATATTAAATATAAAAAAAGATATATACAAATATAGTGGTAGATGAAGAATAGTTAATTAGAACACTGGTCATTTATATATTGTTTTACAGATACAGCAGCAAAAACAGAAGCTGATTGGTTGGCTGGTGGCCAGGTGCATGATGGGACTTTGAGCCACATGTTGGTTTAAAAGGCAAATAAACACCACCTGCTCATACAACATTACACAGCAGGCATCAACCTCTCTCTCACACACACACACACACACACACACACACACACACACACACACACATCACACTGTGAAATACGACACAGAAGCTTCAGTGTGTTTAACACACAACTGAGATTAAATACATACAGCTGCACTTCATCAAACTCAACTGCACAATATTTTATCTCACCGAGGCTGCATTTACTTGATCAAATATACAGTAAAAATATGAAATATTATAATTTAAAACAGCTGTTTTCTGTGTGAATATCTGTTAAACTGTAATGTATTTCTGTGATGCGCAGCTGTATTTTCAGCATCATTACTCCAGTCTTCAGTGTCACATGATCTTCAGAAATCATTCTAATATGCTGATTTGCTGCTCAAGAAACATTTCTGATTATTATCAATGTTGAAAACAGTTGTGCTGCACAATATTTTTGTGGAAACCGTGATGCATTTTATTTTTCAGGATTCACAGATGAATAGAAAGTTCAAAAGAACAGCGTTTATTTGAAATAGAAATCTTTTGTAACATTATAAATGTCTGTACTGTCACTTTTTATCATTTTTTATGCGTCCTTGATGAATAAAAGTATCAATTTCTTTAAAAACAAACAAACAAAAACTTATTAACCCAAAACTTATGAATGGTCATGTATAATATATCGCACAGCTTTAGTACACATTACAACATTGACCTCAGTTTCCCGTCAAATCTTACACATGTACATTGGACTTGGTTCCTTCTGTGTGTGTGTGTGTGTGTGTGTGTGTGTGTGTGTGTGTGTGTGTGTTTTGTGACACTCATAGAGCTGAACACAAAGAAGCTGCTGGCCTTGTTACTGTCTGTGTTTTGCAAGCTTTCTGCTGACCTCTGGTTAATCTCATTCACAAAGGCCGTATGACACAGTCAAGACTCACAAACACACACACACACACACACACACACACACACACAGGTTCATTCACATTTCTTAATACTCTCAAAC
>NW_015548271.1:33365-36898 GCF_001515605.1 Sinocyclocheilus anshuiensis
GTGTGTGTGTGTGTGTGTGTGAGTGTGTATGTGTGTGTTTTGTGACACTCATAGAGCTGAACACAAAGAAGCTGCTGGCCTTGTTACTGTCTGTGTTTTGCAAGCTTTCTGCTGACCTCTGGTTAATCTCATTCACAAAGGCCGTATGACACAGTCAAGACTCACAAACACACACACACACACACACACACACACACACACAGGTTCATTCACATTTCTTAATACTCTCAAACTAGGCTTCAAGGTAAATGGTTTTAGTGGAGTGTAAATCTCAGTAAACGTGTGTGAATGTATCGTGTGTGTGTGTAAATGCTGATATGCAGTACCTGTAATGACGTTAATATCTGGGTAGTTGTTTTCCGAGAGCTCGACGGCATGACTGTCCCTCTCAAACGCTTCCCGCAGCTCCTTCTTCACCGCAGCCGAACCGCACAGACGATACAGACCCACCACCTGTCAATCACACACACAACCCTTATACAACCTTCAGAGAACCTCACAACAACATCACTAATCAATAACACCTATAACCATCATACAATGCTGACATTAACATCACCATTGTAGTAATTAGGAGGAAACATCTCTAATCGTTATGGTTAGTAAAAAAAAAAATGTGCACGCCCACACACACACGCATATATAGAGTGAGTGCAGGAAAGATATTTTTTTATTTATAAAGTACAACAATAATGATAATATTTGATTTAATAATGATTAATTTCTGAGTATTATTATTACTATTGAGAAATTTTAGCACACTTTTTGTATGTACATCTGTATGTTGCATATTTTATTAAAATATAATAATAAAAATAATAAATAATCAATCATCATCATCAAACATAATACTAAATAATAACAATCATCATAATAATAACATTTGATTTAATTATTTGATTTAATTATAAATTTGTTCATATTTTTATTATTATTGAGAAATTGTCATTTTTTCACATTTTTATCTGTATGTTGCATATTTTTATTAAAATACAATAGTAATAATACAATAATAATAATAATAATAATAATAAATGTAAATTAATTATTAAAACAAAATAACCATAATCATCATCATCATCGATTCATTATTATTAATAATAATAATAACAATTCATTATTATTTTAATTTTAATATTTCAATTTATTCATCTGCAAAAACTATTATTATTATTATGAGATACTATTTTAACATATGTTTATCTGTATGTTGCATATTTCTATTAAAATATAATAATAATAATAATAATAATAATAAATCAATACATTACTTAAGTACAGTATTTTAAATAATAATAATTATTGTTTCAATAAAAATCATGCAAAATACAAATGGAAATGTTTGCTAAAATATCTCATTCACCATTGGTAAAAAGTCTAAAAAGTCTCACAATTGAGAAAAAGTGAAATGTGGACCCTGGCTAGAGATAAATGAAAGTGATCAAAAATGTTTTGTATCTTCATCTACATATCAATTTTAGTGCAGAACCAAATACAAGAGAGTTTAGCAAAGGTCTTTAACTTAAGCCTCTTCTTTGTTGCACAAGATGTAAAAATGTGACCGCTTGCACGTAGAAGCACATCTCCTTATTATCCAATTCTTAAAAAACATTTCCTGTTGGCTGTCGGAAAAACTGCAGGTATGGAAAGATCCGGAGTCTTAACCGGCTTGGATCCGGACCAGCTCACACCTGCAATCCTGTGCACAAACACTCATACATACACAACACATTCATTCACAGAGGACTTCTGCCGCCTGCTGTGGGCGGAGTTAAGACCAGAGGGAGCCAATCAGATTCAGCACTCAGTGTAACTGCCTAATGCATACTACACTATAAACTGCATACTATTTTTTAAATTAAATAAGCATTATGCAATGACAAACATTATTGTCACATGACAACATTATGTTTCAGTTTAATTCGGTGAATGACATCCAGCCATCATCTCAAATAAATTAGACTTTTTAGGATTTTTAATTGGTTCATATGTCACTGTCCACTTGAGTTGCTGCATCATAAAATCAACACTTTGAACAGTGTGTTCTGGTTGCATACTGACAAGTATTTTCATGTACCGTACTACCATGAATGCTGTGCACTGCTAAACATCTTTAATGATCTACTACTTCTGCCAAACTGTGAGGTATACAACAAAAAACACTGTGTGAAACAGTGTATCCAACAATGCATTGTGCTCAACTTGATGAATGAGCCTGAGTATCTATACATTTTTGAAAATGTAAAAAAAAAAAATATATATTTTTTTTTTAAATCATCAATGCATAAATGCATATATAAATGCATAAAGGCAAAATAAACAAATGCATAAATAAACAACTGCACAAATGCATAAATAAGCAAATGCAAAGTTGCATAAATAAATAAATACAAAAATGACTAAATGCATGCATAAATAAATGCAAAAATAAAAAAAATGCAAAATGTTAGTATTTAATATACAATATACATGCACACAGTTTAGTAGGTAGTAAGCTAGCGTTTCATCTCAAACACAGTCTAGCACATTCTGCAATGATTTAGCAGCACAGGCTCCAATAAACAGAAGAAATTCCCTGCAATGTGAAACAGCAGCTTGATTCAGACCAGTGGCATGTGTGTGTATGTGTGTAACTCTAAAAATGTCACCCAGAGGAAATAATAGCTTGACCACAGTCTTGTTAAAAACAGCTGAAGAGTTTCCTGAATCCACTAAAACCTTCCAGTCCTTTCTTCCCCTAGTAAAGAACACATCCTGGTTCTGGGTTGGTCTTCAGTTTTAGCTTCGCCTGTGACTGTGCATGTGACCACAGATTCCACGCTGCCGCTAACGTGACGTGCATTAAACCCAAAGAAGAATTTTTCATTTGGGCACAAGCCAAACGTCTCCACACAGACTCAACGCTTGGCTTCCGGAGCTACTCTTTAGTAGGTCAAACTTTAGAGGTCACAGGCTAATTTGTAAAAATAACAGTTCGAAATGACTCTCATAACTCAAAACTTTTAACGTTTTAAAGTTATGAATTCAAAGGAATAATTCCCTAAAAACTTTGTTGTGTGAAAGAGAGAATATTTTGTATATAAGAAACAAAAGTAAAAGAGACAAAATGTTCATTTCTTTAGGTGAAATATTCCTTTAAACAGGCAAGAAGGGCAGCGGAAAAACCCTCATGGCAAACGGTTAATCATTTACCCATCCAGGTTGGTGGTTTTCCTGCGGCCATAGTTCAGAAGAAACATTCCTTTAGCTTTCGTGAGCTTTGTATATCGTGCTTTCTTAAAGGGGTCCTATTATGCTCTTTTACAAAGTCTTGATTTTGTTTTGGGGGTGTACTAGAACATGCTCTCATGCTTGGTGGTTCGAAAAACGCATTATTTTTCACATAATTTACATTATTAAAATACCTTTCTCCCCAGCCTGGCACAAACGGCTCGATTAGTTCCGGCTTTGATGAAGGTCCGTCTTCCGAAAAACAAAATGTGTTGTGATTGGTTAGCTGTCCCAGTGCGTTGTGATTGGCGAACAGCTTAGAC
>NW_015548271.1:37145-44645 GCF_001515605.1 Sinocyclocheilus anshuiensis
TGTTGTGGAAGCTGTCCTCAGTAAAATGCGCAGCACATAATAGCAAATTGGGGTTATAATGCTCAGGAACAGAGTTAAAAAATAAATTGCAACCACTGTTTCCTGACATCATCCACTTTCGGAAGCCCAAACAAAGATGTTTGGGCACGGAGATAAAAAAAAAAAACAGCGTTTCAGGTGGTCGCACACCGGACGAGAAGCGCAGCATTGCATCGCGCCACGTCTTTACAATTCAAATACTTTATTTTCTATGAGTGTAGGCACACCGGCAGCGCCGTTCGGCATCTGTCCGCGGCGCCCAGCTATGTCGAGTACTTGTAAGAATTGTTCTAGACATGCCGAAAATTTGAAGCTACAGCACAGCAGATCTTCTTCTTGGTTTTCTCTGATGCACTAACTCTGCAGCAGCACTTCTTCTTCATCGTCTCGTCTGATGCACTCACTCAACCAAGCGTTCTAACCACGACCTCGCCCCTCCCCACCCCCCAACCATTCAAATTTCTGTAGGCGGGAATTATTTGTAATGATATTCCAATGAGCCGCTTTGTGACATCACAAAACCCGGAAAACAAACGCTGTAGTCCAAACGAGCCGTTCGTTGTAGTTCTTGAAAAGGGATTTTTAAAAAACGAAATATCTCCCTTTGGAGTGGACTTTGAGATTTGTAACTTTCTAGATCTTTTTTATGCCCAAACATACACACTACACACTGACTAAAATTTAAAAAAAGTGAAAAAGCATAATAGGACCCCTTTAAGACAAACTATACTGACTTCAGGCTTTAGTAAAGAACTCCACACAGTGAGCAGCTAAGCTCTGACCTTAAACCAGATAAATAAAAGTTCACTTATTTTAAGAACACTAGAGAAATACTAATTCGGTGAACTGAATGCATAACAATATATAACAGCCACTAGGCTAGACTACTGCAAATTCCACAGTATATACTGCAGTATACAGTACATAATTACTGTCTTAAACAGCAGTGTGCTATGTTGCTGTCACATGACCAAGAATATTTACATTGGCAAGAAGCATCCAATTATCATCTCAAAAATAAATACAATAATTGCACATTTGTGCATCCCTGGTACCAGGAATACCACAGACTAGAGCTTCTGAAAAATGTTAGTTTCAGTAGTGTAGTTTGTTTGGAGGCTAACAGCACTTACATACTGCACAGTATGTAGCGTATACTTAAAAAAAAAAAAAGAAGGAAAAGAAGGAAAAGCATAAATGCATGAATAAATAAAAATGAGGAAAAAGCTTAAAATAGTATTCAACAGTATCTCATCTCTATTTATGCATAAATAATTGCAAAAATAAACCAAGGCATTAATGCATAAACAATTGCATGAATGCATAAAAATACAAATACATGCATAAATAAAAATTAGGAAAAAGTTTAAAAACTGTATTCAATAGTATGAGGTATGCAATAGTCAGTATGCTGTACTTGTCACATGACCTCACTGCATTGAGTGAATACTTGAACTATCTTATTGACTAATGACTTTTAAATACAGAAAGCTGCACTGTATTTTATAGATACTGCATGCTAACTTAAAATAATATGTGAAATAGTATGTTACACTGTCGCCACATGACCTGGCTAGGTTGCATCATCTCAAAAAAGTGATGACTGCACAGCAATGCAACTTGGGAGTAGCACATGAATAAGAAAAACCATGCTAAATTTGATATGCGGATATAAGCATCAGATATATGGGCTTGAGCTGCAGATTCAGAGGCTGACAACACTCCACAAAGTGGAGTCAGCTGAGATAAAAACAGCCAAAGACAGATTGAGAGAAACACCCTCATGATCCCAGCAGAACTTTAAAGCCTTCCCAAAGGACTTACAAGCTTCTTTTTTTACACCGATAGGGGCTGAAAGTCTCTCTCAACTGATCTAGAATCAGATCTTCCATGTGTGAGTATTGAGCTGCAGGGGTAAATCTGATCTGAGAAAAGCAGTCAGAGTTGTTTTGTGGGTTGACGGCAGACACACTTGGTGGGATGAATGGTCAAGAACAGCATTAAACTCTGGGTGACACTGTAACAGAGACAGATTGTGTGTGTGTATATAACGGAGATGAATGGCTAGGATTTTGGCAATATGCCTGTGCACACAAACCACAGAGAGGCCTTGCTAAGCTTGTTTGTGTGAGTGTGTAATGTCCATGGACAAGGACTTTAGAACGGTTGGTGAGCTCACTTTAACCGAAGCCTAACGAATGACAGAAGAGACTCATGGGCTACTACGTTCACACTCCAAGCCTTAGTGCTCAGTTTTGATTTATTGCTCAGATCCGACTATTCACATTATTTTGTAAATGTGGCCAATATCAGACTTAAGTGTAAACTGGTAACGGTCCTGAAATGACCCACATGCGCAAAAGAACAACAAAGGCAGCATGCAGCAGGCTGTCATACAGAGGTAAACCTGGAGGCCACTGAAGTCAGCGTTTACACATATTTATTTTGATGTGGCATGGAAGCCAGACAAGGATGAGGAGAAAGAGAGCAAAGCTATTCCCATACAGTTTTCCCTCTAGTTTTGCATGTAGAGAGCTGTCATCATAATACTTATGCGTACCACACTGTCCCTCCACTGACTACCTTCGCAGCTGTCTTCCATATTAACGGAGTAACCAAGGAACTACTGGTATGTAAAACCTCTGGAGTTACTCCCATTATCCAAAGTGACGTAAAAAGTACCAAGAATTCTGATATGACTGTTCAGACTGAGGTCGCATTGCAAAACATTGGACTTAGGATGACATATGGAAGTGGCCCAAACCTGAATTGGAAAGATCAGATTCCATGTGGTTTGTGCTGTTCACACTGCTCGCATATGAGTATAAATTGTATTTGGGCCACTTTTCGGCTTGCAGTCTGAACGTAGCCATGAAGATACACTTTAAGGCTAAATGCATAATTTCTGGACAACTAGTTGGGTCAATTACAACTGCAAAATACCAAGCAAGTTCTTACTGCTCTTTCTGACCCATCAAAGGTAGTCCCATCTCAAACTCTTCTAGGACTCTTTAGAAGGTGAACCATTGTGACACTTATCAGAAAGTCAATGTCTCAAACACTTCTAGGACTCTTTTGAAGGTGAACCAACATGACACTCTTCAGAAAGTCTATGTCTCAAACTCTTCTAGGACTCTTTAGAAGGTGACACTCTTCAGAAAGTCAATGTCTCAAACTCTTCTAGGACTCTTTGAAGGTAAACCAGTGTGACACTCTTCAGAAAGTCTATGTTTCAAACTCTTCTAGGACTCTTTAGAAGGTGCCACAGTGTGATACTCTTCAGAAAGTCAATGTCTTAAACACTTCTAGGACTCTTTTGAAGGTGAACCTATGTGACACTCTTCAGAAAGTCAATGTCTCAAACTCTTCTAGGACTCTTGAAGGTGCCACAGTGCGACACCATTCAGAAAGTCAATGTCTCAAACTCTTCTAGGACTCTTTTGAAGGTGAACCAGTGTTACAGTCTTCAGAAAGTCAATGTCTCAAACTCTGAGGGTGTATTCACACCAGGAAAGTCACTTGCTAATGGCTTACATATAATTGCATTAAACTTGAATAGAAGTACTTTGACATCATAAGAATTACACACTTCACCTTAAACTAGAGATTAAGTCTGGAACCGCATGCAGGTTAAAGAACTATAAAGATCTGCTCTACTTACTCACCTGACAACCCCTCCTCTCGATCTCAGAGATGCATTTCTCGATGAGCAGTGGAACCATTAATCCAGAAGCTTCCCGTTCCACCACGTGCCAAGCCTCTACACCAAACACCTGCATTTCATGATCCTGGCCATCAAGAGAGTTCTGCCTCTGCTCCATGAGGCTCAGCTTTACGTAGATCATTCCACGTGGTTCCAGGCGGACCACAAGCTGATGCGTCTTACTCACACGAAACAAGGCCGGGAGAACCACAGTCCCATGGCAACACACCCTGTTCCTTCGTGGTGTGGACTCCCAACTGAAAACAACAAGTTTGAGGTGCTGAGCGTTCTCCAGCTCAATGTTGAAGGTGTGGTCCATGTCCAGGAAGGCTGTCCGACAGGTCAGCAAGGCCGTGCGAGCTTTGTTGACAGAGTCCACCTGGATAGCGCAGTAGACATCACGGGAATCAACCCGTGGTGGCTTCAGGTCCTCTGCGCCATAGAAGTGCAGACTCATTAGTCCAGAGATGTATGTTAGGCACTTTGGCTGCTCAGAGAAACTGTACGAACGGAAGGCGTCGATATCCAGCTCCGTGCCAGGGAGCCTCGGACTTCCACCGTTCCCATTGGGATCCCTGTCCCGGGCTTTACCGTTCTTTCTGTCTGAGTTTCCGTGCTTTCCTGACTTGGCGACAAGTTCGGGTGAGTCTCCATCGCTTAGGTAACCTCCCTTACTGGCCGATTTTGGAACGCCACCGCTATTGCTCCTCCTCTTATCGAAGTTGTGCTGCGTAGAAACACTGCTGTCCAAATGGTACCACCAAATCACATTACCACTCGCCAATGCAGTCGTCACACCCGCCGGGGACAGTCTGGGCTGGGACTGGCCCAGCTCTGCCATCCCATTAACTTTTGGTGAGTGAGCCCTGGGTTCTGATTGGCTGTTGCTGATAACCACATTGCTAGATGGGTTCCCTTTAACACTAAGCTTCCGACTCAGATCAGGCAGTTTCTTCATCTTCATAGAGAGTTTTCGGACAGTCCGTGGTGACTTGATTTTATCAGGAAAAGACCAGTTGATAATAGTGCTCCTTTTAGCTGGGTTGGGACTAGAAGAGGGAGAAAGTCTACCAGTGGACTGCTCTGAAAGATCTGTGGAATGAAAGAGGAGGGTTTAATTAGTACATTGACCGAGTCATTGACCCCCAGGTCTTAGCTGACCCTTAGATGAACTCAATACCATTTGTGGGTATATGTTTTAAGTGAATCTTATACCACAAGATTACTAAATTCCTCATTTGGATTAGTTGATAAATGCTTCAAGGTTTCAAGCCAAAATCTTTCCAAAAAGTAACAGTGATTTGGAATATTCAAAGCAAGATACTTAATTGGTGGAAGATGTACAAACAAGAGTGCTTTAAGGACTTAAAAAATGTCACATGTTGTAAACATGTACACATGGAAATAATAATAAGCAGAATAATTAACGTATGTCCAAGGTGTGACAGTTCAACACTTCTTATATCTTCAGTTCTTTAAAAACATGTCATCAATTATTCCTTTACCTAACCAAAACTCTTGTTGGGTGCTCGAAACAACCCCAGTAACTAGACAATTTGACCCATTATCCATAATTCTTTCCTACTGCCTCTGGCCTGTTCGCTCCTGTTTAGTCCACAGGATTCCCCTTTGCTCTATGCACATACATGCCATAATAACTACATATATCCCAAAAAGTCCCTTTCCAGCTCAGTCACACACATCAAAAACAAAGAACATCTGTGTAACATTCCAGAGTGGAGCGATAAACCAGACCTTCCATTGGCCAAGAGCGTTGTGGTTAAATCGCTCCATCAGCCTCAGCATAATTTGCTCTTGCTCTCTCGAATAGTAGATTTCCTTTTACGAGAGACTTCTGGACCTGGGATGCAGTTATCTCCACAGCGTGTTACCGCAGTCATTATGGAGTGGCTGACAAATCAGATTTCTTGAACATGCAACCCAGATCGGTCTCCTTCCTCTACCTCGCCCTCTCTTTCTCTCTGATCACATGGCACGTTCATCTGCTTTACCACAACAGCGGCTCTGTTGCCACAGTTCAGGGCCTCCTTCAACACCCGCTGTTTGATCTGGTACTTACCCGCCAAGATAAAACAAAGGCCCGATTCTGTTAAAGAGAGAGAGAGACATGCCAGTGTGAAGAGACCAAAAAAGAGGGAGGCAAGGAGAAAGAGAAAGACTGTTTTGAGAAAGAGTGATGTGGAGGAGATGGGGCACTTTGACATCGCAAGTGTGTGTGTCTTTTTAAAAGGACAGTTCACTTAAATATGAAGATTTTGTTATCATTTACTCATATTTCTTTTGTTTTGGAGTATGTCAGGAAGAGTCGGAAAGGCTCGCTGAATCCATTTGCACAATATGAAGGCTTAACTAGACAGCTTGCATTTACCTAGTTTGTTGTTTATCAACGCATGTTATTCTGAAGAAAATTATATTTTCAACTTTTTTTTTGTCTCTGAAATGACATTCCATTCGGCTGATGTCACCAAGGCCATGTGGGCGGAGAAAAATAATGTTAACCAATAATATCATAGTCCACTTTTCACAATCTAATCAAATGCCACTTACATATAAGTAAATATACAAATAGTCCATACAAACTGAATGCAAAGTGTGAATAAGATTTGAAAGCTAATTTGATTTCTTCCAAGAGGTAATTTTACGGATATTAAAATATTCACCAGAGCAACTGTTTTCAACATTGATAATAATCAAAAATATTTCTTGAGCAGCAAATATGCATATTAGAATGATTTCTGAAGGATTATGTGACACTGAAGACTGGAGTAATGATGCTGAAAATTCAGCAATAAAATAAATTTTTAATCACATAGAAAACAACTATTTTGAATTGCAATAATATTTCACAATGTTTTTACTGTATTTTTGAGCAAATAATTGTAGCCTTTATTGCGCATATAAGACTTCATTCAAAAACATGAGCAAATCTTAAAAATTCCAAACTTTTAGGATATGCAAAAGCACAACAATCAATCCTGATTAATTAACGCAATTATAGTTTTTAACTATTCATGCAGCCCTAACTAATTTAACAGTATAAATCCCTTCACGCAACTGAAAACCTAGATGTAAATATGTGACGCCTCACACACACACTCACACTCACACTCTCACACACACACACACACACACACACACACACACACACACACACACACACACACACACACACTCACACACACACACACACCCTCACACACACACTCACACACACACTCACACTCACACTCACACTCACACTCACACTCACACACGCGCACAGAGTCTCAGGGGCCCAGATTAGAAGGCAAGGTTGCATTCCAAAACACACACACACCCCTGCTCTCATCCACTCAGAATACAGCATCTCTAATCAAAACACTAGATTTATTAAAAGGATTTATATCATAAAACAATCTAATTCTATTAACATACTGTCACTTGCAGAATTGTATTTTGTTGATAACACTCACTGACTGTGTGTGCGTTTATTTTACATTTTTGATTGTTACAGGTGGTGAGTGGGCCGATCTGGTCACTAGTCACACTAATTATAGAGTGTCAGAAGACATTTTACAGCCTTAAATCTGCCACATACACACACACACACACACACACACACACACACACACCATTAGTGTGTGCCATTAGTGACAGAGAGAAAACTGGAGCATTTATCTGAGATCGTGAAGTCTGATGTAATGGACTGTGTTGAATTGATCACAGATCTGCTCTCTAAATGATTCAAGAGCTTCATT
>NW_015548271.1:46861-55771 GCF_001515605.1 Sinocyclocheilus anshuiensis
ACACACACACACATACATACACAAACATGCGCACACACACACACACACGCATACACAAACACGCGCACACACACACACAAACACGCGCACGCACACACAAACATGCACACAAGGTCAGGGTGGACGGCTGCCTTTTGCAACGCCACACTCAGATCCGGTTACCTGCCACCCACGGGATTGTGGGTAATATTACCTTCTCCATGTCATCACTAATGTAAAAGGCGAGCGTGACTCAGTTTGTGTGGCTCATGTTTCGGAGGGGTGTTGGGACGCACATGCAGCCGGGAGCTAAAGTCAACAGCACACGAGGAAAGTTCCGGAATGGAACACAACACAGCATTCAGAACATAGCCTAAAACACACACACACACACACACACACACACAAGCTTCTCACACAAACGTGGCAGAAGCTCAACCAACGCGCTGAAGAACTTCACATCAACACACTGAAAAGTCACAACAATGACCTTTGAAGACATAAAACAGCCATTTTTTCTTTTGTAAAGTGACAGTTTGAAGTTGAATTTATCCGTCAGGAATTGACTGGATTGGAAAATAGTGGACTTTTGTACCAGAACAGATCCAGACCTGGACAGTGTTCAGAAATCAAAACAGCACACTTGCTATTCCCACAGTATGCATCGGATACCTGGATGAGCTACTACATTTGCCAAAATGTGCATTATGCAACAAATGACAATGTACTTGATTTCATTATATTATGTGAACTGTTATTTATATACTAATACTTACTGTACTTTTTATTAATAGTTAGAGTTAGCTTTTATTTTGATCGTTTTTAATTTCAGTCAAATTTATAGTAATTGTGTTATGTGCATTTGTCATTTTTATTAGTTTTAATTTCAAATATTAACATTAAGGTTTAATTTATTTTTATTTCAGTATTTTAGTTTTAGTTCAGTTTTAGTTTTTATAATTCACCTCCAGTTAGTTATTTTAGTGCTTCGACTGAAATAAATTAAAATTTGATTTTAAGTATTTTATTTCAGCTGGTTTCAATTAACAAAAATATTTTAAATGTTTTATTATAGGTTTGCATTCATATTTTTCATTAGCTTTTATTTTTATACTTTGTTTTTATTTTAATTGTAGTTCATTTTGATATGAGCTTTTGTCACTTTATTAGCTTTTGTTTATTATAATAATATTATTCAGGTTTAATTTTTTTTTTTTTGCAGTTTTCATTTTAGTTCAGTTTTAGTTTTTACTTTAACCTAAACTAAACGAAAATTAGAAATGTTGCCAACTGACCATAATAAGTTTAGGTTTGTCATCTAATATTTATATTTTATTTCAGCTTTATTTCAGTTAACACAAATGTTTTATTATAGTATTTTTTTTTTGTTTAATTGCTTTTAATTTTATACTGTTTTTATTTTAATTTTATTTTTTTAGTAACGTACTTTTGTATTTTTTATTAGTCTTTGTTTATTTTAAATATTACTTGCTTCATTTATTTTCATTGCAGCATTTTAGTTTTAGTTCAGTTTTTATTTAGTTATTAATTTTAGTGCTTCAATTTAAACAAAAGGAAAATTAGAAAGTTTAGCATTAGTGTACTAATATCTAATCTAAATGTAATGCAAATGGTTTCACATGATATTTTTTTGAACACTGGTCAGTATAAAGTATGCAGCACGCTAGTACACGAGTTTGTCAAAATAGCATAATTTCATCATTCACAATGAGACCAGAAACATGTATTAAGTAAACAAGGTCCATTTGGATTTCATGTGACTTTAAGCAGCATTAAACAGCAACGTTTAAATATGTCACAAGACAAAAGGCATTGGCCCTCACAGATCCAACCAGAGCTTAATTACAGGTTTAACCTCATCAGCTAAACTAATGTCACCACATCAAACGACCGCTAGTCACACAAACAGAGCCGACGCTAACAACCGCTAACAGACATGAACTCAAAAACGTGTTCATAGCCCCCTGAGAAGCGCTACGCTGACAGCTTCACTAGTTCGCTGACAGGAGTCTTTAATAGGCATGACTGCATTAGTGAATAATGCCACACATTCATACGACGCTAAACATAGAGCTGCGAGAGTCCAGAGAGCCAGAGATGATATGATACAACCCCGAAAACCATAATACAAATAAAACTAAAATCACAATATGGCTCAGCATGATTTTTCAATAAATATATGTTTGAGAGTGAATCGCGGCACTGTGTTCATTTACACGCGAGCAGCTCATGATCTGGTGCTTGCATTTGCTGTGGGTTTGAATTGCTTTATTCATGCATCTGAAAATGCAATATGCACCAAACGTCTTCACAAACTTGTATAAGAAGCGCCTGGTTTTCCATCAAAATAAAAGCGGTTTAACATTTGAAAAATATTAGTATTACAATTTTACTGTTGTTCTGTAAAATTAAATAAAAATACATAGAACTACTACCATTGTGTATGAAATGTGCTATATAAATAAACTTGCCTTGCCTTACTACAACTATTATTATTATGATATTATATTATATTATTATTATTATTATATTTTTTTCTTTACATGTCTTATTTGTTTTAATATTTTTATTTGGGCCAAACTATGCAGCCTTACAAACAAGCAAAATTTTTTACAAAACGTTTATTTATTTATTTTTATTAAGAGAAAATACTCTTTAGGTCTTTCTGCTTAATTTTTTTTTTTTTAAGAAATTAAGAAATGTATTCTTTAAAAAATGAAGAATAGTTCAATGTTTAAAATAAAATTATTATTATTATATTTTTTTCTTTAAATTATTTTACAGTCAAATATTACTAAAGTAATATTTCTCATTTTAGTAATACAATTAAATTATTTTTTTCTTTAAATTATTTTACAGTTATTTCACTTTAAATTATTTTACTAAAATAATATTTCTCATTTTAGTAATATAATTAAATAATAATAATAGTAATAAAATTGTATTATTATTATTATTATTATTATTATTATAGTCTTTTTGATATATAGTCACACATTTCTGGGCCAAACTGTGAAGCCTTACAAAAAGCATGCATTGTAAAAATTTTTTTTTTTTTCAGCATATTTTACAAGAAAATAGTATTTCAGACAATCTACTTCAAAAATTCACATTTAATTCAATGCGTTACTTTGCCATTTCCTTGTAATTGTTTGTGAAATTTACTAGCAATTTTTGAATGTCAAATGTTTAATGTTTAATGATTAAATCCTACATTATAATTTTTTTCAGTGCAGCACACGTGGAGTTTTTTTTTTAAATCACATTTTTAATCGCAATTGCCGTTTTTTAATCAGAAAGATCACAATTCAATATTTCATACTAGAAAGTGTCTTCATTTATCCAACGTTTTATAATGTAAAACCTCACAACCCTTACACAGATATGAATAATTATTTTCCAGAAAGGTTCGATATCCCAGTAGTACGCTGAACATGAAGCGCATCTGAAACATAGACTGTATAAAAACATGGACGTAGTGTCCGTGACGTCACCCGTAGGTTTCCGAAGAGCGTTTTTGAAGCTCAAAGTGGGCGGAGCCGGCCGTCGCCATCTTGGCAGCGCGTCACTTCCGGATAATCGAAAATGGGCAAAGAGGCGGGAGCT
The DNA here is from genome assembly GCF_001515605.1 of Sinocyclocheilus anshuiensis. Classification (NCBI taxonomy): domain Eukaryota; kingdom Metazoa; phylum Chordata; class Actinopteri; order Cypriniformes; family Cyprinidae; genus Sinocyclocheilus; species Sinocyclocheilus anshuiensis. The sequence continues at coordinate 50,468 of NW_015548271.1, forward strand.
GGTTGCTGAAACCACACCCACCTAGCTCGACGGTGGTGACAGCAGCGGAAATCCACCTGTCACTCAAGTGGCCACGCCCTTAATTATGCAGAAATTTAAGCCTTAATATAATTTAAACGGATGAGTTATAAAAAAATTCACCCCCCTCACAGTTGTCATGAAGGGCAAAATTAGCTATATAGACCAAAATCATTTTTTGTACCAGGCTGTAAACACATTTTTTTCTGCTGTAAAGTTGGGCATTTTAACATGGGGAGTCTATGGGACTGACTCACTTTTGCAGCCAGCCTCTAGCGGCCAGTTGATGAATTGCAGTTTAAGTCACTTCCGTGTTGGCTTCACGAGAGAGAGCGGGAGGTTGCCGCTTGATCTGAAACTGCTAAAGCTGTACCTGTGGCTCTGCTCTCGTCCTGCGTCTGTCTCTCGTCTGCGTCCGCTCGTCTCGTCTGGACTCTGATGACGGGAACGCAGCGCGGCAGATCGGCCTCTTCATCCTCCGGGATGGGGTTGTACCAGATCTCGCCCTCGTCGTCGGCGTCGTTCTCCTCGGCCGGGTCGGTCCGGTGTTTGACTTTAGCAGCGGGCAGCGGGAGACGGCGAGGACGCGCTTCTGCAGACATCAATGAAGCGCCATCAAACCACTGGACATTTAAAACAGTACCTAACTATTAAAAACATTAGAGAGAAAGCTGAAGAAGAATATTAGTACTGGTATAAATACTAGTATTTATTAGTATACAGTAGTCAACATTTGAAGTGGATCAAAAAAGTTCATTAAAATTGTCCTAATACAAGAATGCATTTTGGTTTTAGGGTTTAGGACAACTTTGATGAAAGGTTTTGATCCACTTCAAATGTTGACTACTGTACATTACAAGTAAAATATAAAATGTTATATTAATTATAAGTAGAGATGTCAAACAAAGTAAATGAAAATTTGAAATGTGGCTAGAACTGAAATGAATGAATTAAACTAAAACTGAAATAATAATAAATTAAAAATAAATAAAATATAAATGACAAAAGTACTAAATTACTAAAAATAAACTAAATTGAAAAAAATAAATCAATAGAAATCAAAATATAAAAATAAAGTAGCTTGGCAAAAAAATGAAATGAAGTTGAAGTACTAAAATTGTAAACTGAAATAAACCTTAAAACTGAAATAAAAATAAATGAAATAAAACTATTTAAAAAATATAACACCCCCCCCCTAAAAAAAACGAATAAAAATGACAAAAGCGATAACAAAATGACTAAAAAATGAACTAAACTAAAAACAAATATTTGTTAATTTAAATAAAGCTGAAATCAAATAAAAAAGCTAGAAAAAATTGAAATGTTGCCTTGTATTACATTTCTAAAGTACTAAAATGACTAGCTAAAATAAAAGTAAAACTGAAATAAGAATAAATTAAAAATATAAATTAAATAAAATTTAGAAATTTAAGAAATAACAACATTTAGAAATTAACAAAAGCACGTACCAAAAATACTAAAAACTAAAATAAAATGAAAAAAGTTCATATTTTAGCAGTTTTCATATGTGTGTGTGTCATTTTTTATATTTCTATAAAATGTAAATGCATGTTTATTTAAAAAAAAAAATTCAGTTTTAGCATTCATTTTAATTTTAGTTAAATTTTAGTAATTCTGTTATGTGCTTTTGTATTGTATTCTTATATCAGTGTCGTTATCCATTAATGAAAATGATTAAAAACATTTTTGTTAGCTGAAATTAAATAAAATATAAATGCTGAAGTTGAAGTACTAAAACTGAAATAAAGGTAAATTTAAAATATTTCGAAAAATTTAAAAAAAAAACACGCAAACGGCTTAAAAAAAAAAAACTTACTGGAAATAACTTTAAGTTACCGAAGTGTAGTCATATTTAATTTGACAAAGAAGAAAAAATGGGAGAGACGTGTGGATTATTAAAACGCTGAAAATAATTCTTTCTTGATCAACTTCCAGCAGAGGGAAACTCTGGAAGCATTCACTGAGAATCAAGACTGATTGTGAACCGTGCACACCTCGGTCTGTCAGAAGCGAGTTAGACGGCGGCTGTGTTTGTGTTTGCTCCTCCTCGGCTGCAGGGGGTGCTGTGACGGAGCTCTGCTGGAGCCACTGGCGTTTCTTGGAGACGGTGATGTGGTTAAACGGGGTCTGACGCTGATAGACAAACTCCATCGCTGCTGCAAACACAAACGAACAAAACCAAAACTTCTGCTGATTCAGCTCATCTGACTGCTGCCATTAGCGCAAAACATGCAAGTGCATCCGCTCAGATCAAACACAAGTCCAAAATCAAACTGAAAAGAGTCATTTATTGTTTTTGGTTTCATAAAAATCTCAAAACCTTCAGCGTCAAACGGGACTGACAGCATCTTTCATCATGAAACCATTTACAGACTCTGCACTGCTTTCTAATATTCACAAGCAGCGCTGTTATCGGTAACTAAAACTAAGCTATTAAAAACATTTTTGTGCATTGGTATTAAGCTGAATTAAAATAAAATATAATATTAGACAAAAAACTTCAACCTAAAAATTGATGAAACTGGAATATGTGTCCTAAAATTACTAACTGAAATTAAACTAAAACTAAAACTGAAATAAAAATAAATGTAAACTATTTAGAAATATAGAACAACTAATAAATGCACATAATAAATTTACTAAAAAAAATGAAATTCATGAAAAAATGAAAAAAAAAATCACAATATTAATAAAAACTATAAAAGTACATCAGGGAAAATGAGAAAAATTGCAGAAATAAGTGTAATCTGAAATACTAAAATTACTAACTGAAATAAAAATAAAAAACTATTTAGAAATTAGTGCTGTCAAACGATTAATCGCATCCAAAATAAAAGTTTTTGTTTACATAATATATGTGTGTGTGCTGTGTATATTTATTATGTATATATAAATACACACACATGCATGTATATATTTAAGAAAAATGTTTATACATTTAAAATATTTATATATAATATCAATTATATTAATATAAATATATGCATGGAAATTCATGGAAATATTTTCGAAATATATACTGTTTGTGTGTGTATTTATATATGCATAATAAATATACACAGCACACACACATATATTATGTAAACAAAAACTTTTATTTTGGATGCGATTAATCGTTTGACAGCACTATTAGAAATATTTAAAAAAAAAACATAAAAATGTTAAAAGTTCATAACATTACTAAAAAATCTATTAAATAATAATATAAAAGCTAATTCAAAATATTAATATATAATATCAATGAATAAACAAAAATGAGAAATGCTGCTTTGGCAACTAATGGAGGTAAGTGTAAGTTGAAGTACTAAAATCGCTACATACAAAACTAATTAAAAACTATTCATAAAAAAATTTACTGACAAAAGCACTTAAAATGACAAAAAAATGTTACTAAAATGAAAACTGAAAGTATAAAAATAAAAGCTAATTTGAAAATATAAATGAAAACTACTAAAAATTAAAAATGTTGTCTTGCAGCTAATGGAAATAAGTTTAAGTACTAAACTTACTAACTGAAATACAAAGAAAAGATATAGTTAAAAATGTAATAAAAATAATAAAAGTAAAAATGATAATGATAACAATGACAGAAATAATAGAATAATAAAAAAAATGACAAAATCATATAAAATGACTAAAAATTACACTAAAATAAAAACTGAAAATATAAAAATGATAGCAAATTTAAAAAATAGGCTACGTGTGTACTTTACTTTAGTGTTGATCATTCAGCCAATAAAACACTGCAAATACGTCTTGACACTGAAAAACTTCCAGTGGACGAAAACTCATATCACTGAGTGTATATTTTAAACACTTATATCTGCTAGAAATGAATTTGATTAATTTATAACAGTACATGTTAGAGATGAGCTGGACATGGACTAAACGCCACAAATCTACAATAGCGCTCATTTCAGAGTGAATTTCAGCTTCTGCATTCCAAAAAAATTTTACTAAAATGAAAACTGAAAGTATAAAAATAAAAGCTAATTTGAAAATATAAATGAAAACTACTAAAAATTCAAAATGTTGTCTTGCAGCTAATGGAAATAAGTTTAAGTACTAAAATTACTAACTGAAATACAAAGAAAAGATATAGTTAAAAATGTAATAAAAATAATAAAAGTAAAAATGATAATGATAACAATGACAGAAATAATAGAATAATAAAAAAAATGACAAAATCATATAAAATGACTAAAAATTACACTAAAATAAAAACTGAAAATATAAAAATGATAGCAAATTTAAAAAATAGGCTACGTGTGTACTTTACTTTAGTGTTGATCATTCAGCCAATAAAACACTGCAAATACGTCTTGACACTGAAAAACTTCCAGTGGACGAAAACTCATATCACTGAGTGTATATTTTAAACACTTATATCTGCTAGAAATGAATTTGATTAATTTATAACAGTACATGTTAGAGATGAGCTGGACATGGACTAAACGCCACAAATCTACAATAGCGCTCATTTCAGAGTGAATTTCAGCTTCTGCATTCAAAAACACACCACGATCTACAGAAACTGCATCTGAAATGACGCGCAGAAATATAACTGTCTGCTGTTTATTTGGATCCCCATTAGCTTCCACAAAGTGGTTGCTAGTCTTATAAAAATATTTATTTTATACCTATTTTTTTAAAGTCTTTTAAAAATAAATATTTTAAAAACAGAAATTGATATTTAAAATATTTACATAAATGTTTTAATACATTGGGGTTTTTTTATAGGTAGCTATTTATTTAAATATTTATACAAAAATTAAATACACATTTAAAAAACAACACATTTAAAATGTAAATTTTTACATAAATATTTAAAATATTTTAATAAGTAAATCGATTGATGCAAAAATGCAAGGAAAAAATGCTAAATTAATGAATTAATAAATTAATGAATTTAAAGAAAGAAAGAAAATCATTTAATTCATGAATAAATTAATAAATGAGAAATAAATCATTACATTGATAAATTAATTAATTAATGATGAAGACGGATGGACGGACGGGATAGATATATGGATGGATAGATGGATGGATGGATGGATGATAGATGGATAGATAGATGGATGGATAGATGATGGATGGATGGAAAGATGGATGGATAGATGGATGGATGATAGATGGATAGATAGATGGATGGATAGATGGATGGATGGATGGATGGATGGATGATAGATGGATAGATAGATGGATGGATAGATGGATAGATAGATAGATAGATAGATAGATAGATAGATAGATAGAAGGGCGGCA
>NW_015548271.1:56345-67159 GCF_001515605.1 Sinocyclocheilus anshuiensis
GATGGATGGATGACAGATGGATGGATGGATGGAAAGATGGATGGAAAGATGGATGGATGGATGGATAGATAGATAGATTAATAAATAAATAGAGATATAGAAATTGATACATAAATGCAAGAGAAAACAGATAAACAAACAAACAAATAAATAGAGATGGAGGTTGACTCAAACATGCAAGGAAAAAATAGCTAAATAATAATAAATAAATAAAGTGAATTTATGTAAATTAATTTGTACTTTTATTAAACAATAACTAAAACAGAAATAAAATCAAACTATATTAATAAAACTCATTAGAAATGAATAAAAATGACTATAACACTCGAGAAAATTGCCAAAACTTTTACTAAAATTAAAAATATAAACGAATTAATTTTTGAAAAACTAACAGCATCTCAATGCTAGAAAATAACACCGGTGCAGAACAGAGATGCTTTAATAACTGATGAAGTTCACTCAAGACTGCGCTAAAAACCACTTCACAACCACTGATGTACAGAAACTGTTTGAAGAGCATGGCATGCGTGACTGTCTGTGTGTCTTCAGTCAGACTGCGCTGCTGCAGGGTTTGGGTTATTGTGAGGTTCAAAGCTCAGCTGTGACGCCGTTAAAGGGTCTTTCATGACGGAGGACGAGCTCTCACACGCCCAGGATTCCTCTGAACACACACTCACACACACTCTCACATGCTTACACACACACACACACACACGCTTATACACACACACACACACACACTCACATTCACATGCTTATACACACACACACACGCTTATACACACACACACACACACACACACACACACTCACACTCAAACTCACACTCACTCACACTTATACACAAACACTCACACACAGGTTTCCATGTTTTATAGGGACTCTCCATAGGCGTAATGGTTTTTATACTGTACAAACTGAATTTCTATCACTCTCCACCAACCCTACACCTAAACCTACCCCTCACATCAAACTTTGTGCTATTTCAGATTTTCAATACACTCCATTCTGTGTGAATTATAAGCTTGTTTCCTCATGGGGACCAAAAAATGTCCCCACAAGGTCAAAATCTACTGGTATTTCTATCGTTGTGAGGACATTTGGTGCCCATAACGTGATAAATACCAGATATACACACACACACACACACACACGCACAAACAAGTGTGAACGGCAGCGGATTCGATTACAACAGCCGTCACTCAAGGGACCGGCTGAAACAATTACAGCAGAAAAAACAACTGATGCAAACGCTTCCCAAGAACAGCTTTCAAGGAAATCAAAATAATAAACGCCAGACGAAGCACTAGGAAGCTGCAACTAGAAAACTATTTGGAGACTTTTTGCACATTTTCTCATTTAAAGCTGCTAACCCAAAAATCCAGAGCAAAACTATTTTTAAATGTTTATTTAAATGTTTAAAATATTTACACATCAGTGATAATAAATCAGCATATTAGAATGATTTCTGAATTGACTGAAGACTGGAGTAATGATGCTGAAAATTCAGCTTTGATCACAGAAATTAATTATATTTTAGAGTATGTTAAAATTGAAAACCATTATTTAAAATTATAATAATATTTCACAATTTTCTCTGTATTTTTGATCAAATAAATGCAGCCTTGATGAGCAGATGTATATATGTCATTTCAACTGCTTTTCCACCCAAATATTTTGCTTGCACAAGAAATGACATTTGCTTTACTATTTTTCTAAAAAATTACTATCAGAAGTTTCTACAAAACCTGACACTATATTTCTTTCTCCGAAACCACATGCGACTACAAGTTTTTAATATTAAAACTACAATCACAGTCTTGATGCTTCAGTTTCATGGAGATTGACTCAAAAAAGCAAAGCTCAGAAATTCACACATTTTCCTCATTTCAAAGTCCTACAACAAGCCAAAGATCCCCAGCAAACATATCTATACAAGTTAACCACCAGCTATCAAATGAAGTGTCTGCATCTGCATGTCTCAAATGTTAAAACATCTTTCCTAACGCTTCACAAACACAGAAAGTGTCAATATTTTTCACAATAACATCATTTCAACACTAGATCTATTGCTTTATCATTTCAGACTCTACAAACTGCTTTTCCCCAAAAAATGACACTAGTTTTTATATTTTTCTATCCAATGCAACAGCATTCAGACAAGTTTTTTTTTGTTTGATTTTTTAGTTTTTTGCAATGTGACATTATTTTAACGAGGATTATGCACATTTTTTATTACAAAAATCTCATTCTCATTATTTTAAATACAGTAACAGTAAAGAAAATCATAACTGGGAACAACAATTTTTGTTATAATTAAAACCAGCATCAATTAAAGGATTTAATTGATCAAATTTTTCTTCAAACATTAATAACAATACTTTCGGTACTTCAAACTTGTGAGGGGGCAAATTAATGCAGAACTGTCAAAAAAATCACAATCCAAATAATATTAAAGATACAGATGTGATAAAAAAAAATGTTTTGGTGTGTTTTCTTAAAAAAGGTGAAATATAGTAACAATACATTTATTTGTTTATTTATTTATTCGTTCAAAATACAGTAACCGTAAAGAGAATCATAAATGGGAACAATGATTTTTTAATAATTAAAATCAGAATAAATTATAGCATAAATTATATGTATTATAGTAGTTGGGACTTCATATGCACTTTTTGTACAATTTTACTAATTAAATATTAATATAAAATATATAATTGTAAATATTAATATAAAATATTTTTTTTAAATAAAATATAATTTATTTTCAAAATTCTTAAATATTTTCAGTGATTACAATTTGGGAGAGGGCAAATTCATGCATAATTGTCAAGAAAATAACGTCACAATGCAAATAATATTAAAGAGAAAAAAACAGGTCTCTTTTTTTTAGCAAAAAAAAACAACATTTTTATTTGGTGAAATATGACTTGAACGTGTTCTTAAAAGGTTTGTGTGAGATTAACCAGCTTTTTTCTAAAATAAACCAGGCTATCTAAATAGATCAGCACACAAATGCTACTAAAATAAGTTCAGTACTCATTCAAACCTCAGACACCTAAGATTAAAATAAGCCGTGGATAACAGGACGGACTAATCCTACCTTAACGAACGTGTAATGTCCGTTTTCTAATCCCCACCTGCATTCAAGCCCTCAGGAACAGAGAGCAAACAAGTGAAACGACGGCCTTGGCATTCCAAATATTCAGTAGTCAACATTTGAAGTGGATCAAAAAAAATTATCAAAGTTGCCCTAAGACAAGAAAGCATTTTGGGTTTAGGTTATAGTAGGGTTGGGAATCTAAAATCAATTCCAATTCCATAATCATATACTTAAGCTCAGGAATCGGATACTCATATAATTAAAATTTAAATTTTGTCTATCAATTCCTGTGTGTGCGCTCTTTTTTTTTTGGTTGCAAAAAGGGGCTATTAAAAATGTATTTGTCTTTGAATCATTCATTCAAGAAATTCATTCAAAAACACTGATTCATCCAGTAAATCTTGAGTGAGTCATTGAATCATTCCATTCATACATTCCATGAGATTTTGTTTAGTTGTCTAATATCTTTTCTTCAGAATTGTGAGAGAACCACAAAAGTCTCAATTTATCCGGAATCGTGCCCAGCTATTTTGCACACAGACAGCTCTTAATCGAGTCCAGTTTTTATGCAGCCGGCTGATTTTTGTTCATGGTATTCAGCAGCAATCAAATGTTTTGCAAAAAGAGACACAGAATTAATATGTTTGATATCTAAATGTTTGACTTTCTACCACACTGGAATCGAAACTGGGAACTGATTAGAATCGGAATCGATAAGCAGAATCGGAATCAGAATATGTGTGTGTCAACAGTTGTCTTCTCAAAAACAAACACGCTTCCTGGCCACACTCCATGAAAATGCGCTAGCAATGCCAAAGTCATGGGTTCTATTCTTAGGAAATGCACAGTGAATAAAAAAAAATAATAAAAAAAGTCATCACTTGCATCACTGTCTCAGCAATGGATCCTCTGCAGTGAATGGGTGCCGTCAGAATGAGAGTCCAAACAGCTGATAAAAACATCACAATAATCCACAGCACTCCAGTCCATCAGTTAACATCGTAAAGTGAAAAGCTGAAACAAATCCATCAAGACGTTTTTAACTAAAATAGTCCATAATCCATAATAACGCTTCCTCCAGTGAAAAAGTGTTCTGGTCTGAATCAGGAGAGAAATCTGCACAGATCAAGCAGTGTTTAAACAGCTCTAAACAAATATGTGGCTGGATTTTGATGTGAGAGACAGCAGGAGATGGACTTTTTCACTGGAGGAAGCTTTATTATGGATTATGGACAATTTGCTCAATTTTTAGCAATGGTTTGAAGTTAAAAAAAAGTCTTGATGGATTTGTTTCAGCTTTTGTCTTCTCCAGATGTTAACTGATGGACTGGAGTGGGGTGGATTATTGTGATGTTTTTATCAGCTGTTTAGACTCTCGTTCTGACAGCACCCATTCACATCCATTGGTGAGCAAATGATGCAATGCTACATTTCTCCAAATCTGATGAAGAAACAAACTCATCATAATCTTGGATTATATTCTCATTTTTGGGTGAACTATTCCTTTAAGTCACTTTGGATAAAAGCATCTGCCAAATGCATGAATGTAACGGTGTTGTGAATCTCCATGAACACCACGTCCACTTCCTCTAAATCTGCTCGCATGGCAGTAAATAGCATTCAGTTTGAACTCTATTATTTCTACACCAGCCACCCAAAGGCCACATTAAACACACAAGATGAGCTCTGCTTGTGTTAATGGTTGATGCTTAAATCTGGCCTGGAAACCAATTTACAAAGCTTTTGATCTTTAATGTTGTTACATCGTTAAGTGTAGCATGACTATAGAGTGCATTTGAAACATGCATTTTGAAGTTCATCTGTCAAAAACATTTGTTTACATGCAAGACACCTAAAAGAAGTCAAAGTTACTGCTCTACACACAAGCAAAATACAACAAACTTGCATGAAATCTTAAGCACTGTGAAACAGTGTCCCGAAACGAAGCCTGAAACATTCAGATTTGTGGTTTACACTGGAATTGGTAGTAATGAACTCAAACGCAAAATCAAAATGATTCCTGTTGGTTTCATGATACAAGATAGCTGTCAACCACCTGTTTTCTTGGATACACACTTGACAGTGGACGAGTGACCTTTAAAACACACTGATAACCCAACCATCTGCTGGGTCACGGCTTTTCAGGGTTCCAGCATCTCAAGACAATAAACATTCGCAATTAACATCAGCACAAAACCACCACCATCACCAAGACGACAAGCGTGAAATGAATTATTCAGAGAGTGAGTGTGTTAGTGGAGAGGAACCAATCGAGCCTCCGGCACGCTTTTGCCAAACGTGTTACGTGAAACGCCATTAAGGCCCGTTCACACCAAGGACGATAACTATAAAGATAACGATAAAGATATAGCTCTAAAAATCATTCTCAGTATTAAAGAATAGCAGAGTCCACACCACAGCTATAACGATAAAGGCACAGATAAACGATATCGTTGGAATCACTTTCAGAACGATTTTTTTCCAGCTGATGAACGATACAAACATTGACACCCAATCAGAATCAATCCTGCTGTAACGAGCTCGAGAATTGAAAGTGACAGAATAAGAACAGATAGAATAACTCTTCTATCTGAGAATAAACAGACGATATCGTCCGCTGGTGTGGACGCTAATATAGTTATCTTTATACAGTAGTCAACATTTGAAGTGGATCAAAAAAAATTATCAAAGTTGCCCTAAGACAAGAAAGCATTTTGGGTTTAGGTTATAGTAGGGTTGGGAATCTAAAATCAATTCCAATTCCATAATCATATACTTAAGCTCAGGAATCGGATACTCATATAATTAAAATTTAAATTTTGTCTATCAATTCCTGTGTGTGCGCTCTTTTTTTTTTGGTTGCAAAAAGGGGCTATTAAAAATGTATTTGTCTTTGAATCATTCATTCAAGAAATTCATTCAAAAACACTGATTCATCCAGTAAATCTTGAGTGAGTCATTGAATCATTCCATTCATACATTCCATGAGATTTTGTTTAGTTGTCTAATATCTTTTCTTCAGAATTGTGAGAGAACCACAAAAGTCTCAATTTATCCGGAATCGTGCCCAGCTATTTTGCACACAGACAGCTCTTAATCGAGTCCAGTTTTTATGCAGCCGGCTGATTTTTGTTCATGGTATTTAGCAGCAATTCAATGTTTTGCAAAAAGAGACACAGAATTAATATGTTTGATATCTAAATGTTTGACTTTCTACCACACTGGAATCGAAACTGGGAACTGATTAGAATCGGAATCGATAAGCAGAATCGGAATCAGAATTAAAATTGATCAAATTCAAACAATACCCAACCCTAGGTTTTAGGACAACTTCGATGAAAGGTTTTGATCCACTTCAAACGTTGACTATTGTAGTTATCGTTCTTGGTGTGAACGGGGCTTAAGTCATGAAGGAAGAGGAGGAAAAAACCCGGCACCGGTTAAAAGACACCCAGAAGCTCTCCCAGCGCTTTCCACAGGAGATGAATGAGACGTCCTCCACGACAACGTACCTGTCTGCTGTCGCGCCGTTTTTGGCCTCACGTGATTGGCTCTCAGCGAAGAACCAGCGATCCTCTGCTTCATTTCGGACGAAAGCACGCGACCTTTCTGCATCCACTCTTGCATCTTGTTGACGGTGACTCCAGGATGTTTGGGCACCGTTGCATCGTCGCAGGATTGTCGCGTCGAAACAGGCGTCGGTAGGGTTTCTGTAGGAGTCGCCAGTTGTGCATCGCGTCCCGATGCGACCGCGGGTCGCGGCTCTTCCTTGCGATTTGACGAGTACTTCACCTTGCTATCGCTCACCGACCGCTGGAGCATCGGTTTGGGATTCGCGTCGCGAATATTCTGCAAGCTTCTGCTTCGCGAAGACCCCGTCAATCCCACCCCACATCGTCTGATAAACGCAAACACCGGCGAATCAGAATCGTTCCGACGTTCTTCCGACGCGTCGCTTCCTGTGCTAACGCTATCGTTGGATTGACTTGCGCTACTGGCCTGATCCACAAATCCGTTATCTTCAACCTGACCGTCGAAACTGATGTTATGCATTGTGTTTATTAGCAAATAATACGCCTCTTTTAGTTGCGACTTCAGTCTGTCTGTTTCTTGCGTGGTTTTGTTGGACCCCGACGCCGATATTGGCTCACCGATATTTCGGTCGTTCAACTGAGTGTACGACTCATAAAAGGGCAGAATTTGGTTATCGTAATAATCGTCGTCCTCACTGTCGACTGAGTGGTGTCGAGGGGCCCCGTCTCTCAGCCCGGGGGCCAATGTTATTTCCAGATCAGTGGGGAAAAAAGTCGGACTTTGTATCCTAAAATCTCCATGATGCTCCAGGGAACTCTCTATAACCTGAATTAGATCGCTTTCCGCGTCTATATAATCAAACACATGAGGTTGTGGGCTCCTAAAGTAGCCCGTAATGTTTTTCTCGGCCTTTTGCTCGAGTAATGCAACATTTGGCTCTTTATTCTTTAGATCTTGACCATCTGTTAGCTTTAAAGCCTCTCGTTTGGGGTTTAAATCGCAGCCGCCGAAGCCGATCGAGTCTCCGCGGACCTGCGGCGTGTGGAAGCGCTTCAGCTCGGTGCGTTCGCTTCGATCAGCGGGACCTCCGGCGCACCGGGTAACCGGATCCGCGATCGCACAGCTCTGCTCAGCCCTCATCGCGTTTGATATGTCATTTCTCTCTGTTTGCGTCTGAGAAACTTTTTCTTTACCTTCTCTCGGCCGGTTCGCGGTGCTCGCGTCTTTCCCTTTGGGTTTCTTGCCCCTGAGTTTGGCTAGAATTGTCCTCCGCAGAGGATCAGCCATCGGTACCGATCCGATCCTCCAGCTTTAGTTCCGTTCAGCGGCGCTCCGGAGCAACAGTAACCGTGTTAGAAGCGCATCCGTGCGGCCAGGAGACTCCGACACACCGCGGTCAGAGCGCTGCTCCATGATCCACTGAAATCAAATCACACACACACATTCTCTCTCTCTCTCTCTCTCTGTGTGTGTGTGTGTGTGTGTGTGTTGAAATAGTTCAGATAGTTTCTGTGGGGGTTAAAGGTTTAGAGGCGGAGCTCAAACAAACTCCACATGCAACCAGCAGCTCTGCGGCTACTTCACTCAAATAGCTACTAAATAGGCTTGCAAGCATGCTGTGCACACTATTCCATACCAAAACACTTGCATTTACTAGTAGTACAAACTACTTACATAATTAAAAAAATATTAAATAAATAATAATAATAATAATACAATAAAAAACTCTACATGAATTTCATATATACAGTATGCATATATATATATATATAATTTTCATAGTATATATGTAAATATTTTAATTATATATAAAAGTATATATTTGATTATATATTGAAAAAAATGTGATATATTTTTATATTTATAGGCTACTACATTTATACTATTTATAATATATCATTATATAATCATAATTATACTTTTATCTGTTTTATTTTTATATCTTATATATATATATATATATATATAAATTCAAATATCTAAGCTATATACTGTAAATAACTTTTAGAACAATATAAACATATATAAAGAATATATCACATACTATATGTTGCGGCTACTTCACTCAAATAGCTACTAAATAGGCTTGCAAGCATGCTGTGCACACTATTCCATACCAAAACACTTGCATTTACTAGTAGTACAAACTACTTACCATACTATATGTCTTTAAAAATCTTTAAAAATATGTTTATATTAAAAGATAAGTATGTATATATTTTTATTATACAATATACTATAATATAAAAACAGTAAATTAGTATATTAAATACAATGTATATAATTAATGTATGATTTATTATATTTAAAATAGAGAAGAATATATGACTCAATTTACCCCAAACTGGCCCTACTGTATAAATTATATTATAAAATCATAAATATATAACATCACTACGTTACATAAAAATATAATTAATAATAGATACAAAATAAAATAATAATAGTCTGTCGAGCTGTTTTTGTGTGTTTTTTATATTTTAATCGTCATAAATTTCTGATGTTTATAATATTTATTAATATCTTAGTTACCTAAAATAGATCTGAATTCTTTCTCATGTTTGTCGTATTGCTGTAGTTTTGAATTCAATTATGATAGTCCATTAACTTGATTAGACTTTTAATCTCTGAGTTATTAAACCGGATGTTCGTCCCATAGCGACAGCATTAATTTATGACTGGAGCATACTGGATGAGTTGGCGATGGGTTTATATTACAGGTAATGATCAGGCCTGTTTAGACAGATTACAGCTCAACACTGATTTGGACTAATAGGCTGATTATGTCTGAATGGGATAATCATCACAGGAATGACAGCCTCTGTGCTCTGCAGGGAAACTGTTTCTCATTCATATTCCGGCCTTCTTGTTTACAGACTTGTCAGCGCACGTCTGAGACGGACCGAAGCACGCAGAGATCCCATCAACACGCCTGCATGTCCCGGCAGCCTCCGGCTTCTGGGAATAATCGGGAATTTTGTCTGAAAGACAAGACAGTCCGGCAAATCACTTCATCTCTTCCCTCAGAGATCCTGCGATTAAAATACTGACTCATGCTTTTCTCTTAGATTCCACAAGCGTCCGACAGAGAGAGCCGAGAGAGACAAACAACATCTGAGGATTTATTTGATTGTTAACCCCCTATTCATAATCACATCATAAATCAGTTACCTCCGCAATAAATGCAATAATTCATACATTTCCGCTGATTTTTTTGAATGCTCTGCATTTAAAGACTGCATACCATATTACCATATGACAGCAGCCTAATAAATATTGAAATCTTTTGTGTTTGTATACAGAACAGTAAACTCATAGACAGTAAACTCACAATTAATATGCATTAATTGAAATAAGTTCACTAAAAATAAAAGTTTATTTCTCATTTTAAATTAGTTGTTTTCATTATCTCAAGACTCATTTCAAATCAGTATATATATATATTTATTAATGTTATATGAAAGTATTTGAGTTTAAGAACCATTTTTAATATTTGAAACAATATTTTATAACACACACACACACACACACACGCACACACACATGTACGTGTGTGTGTGGATGTGTAATATAAAAAAATATATAAATGGTACTTAAAATCATAAATACTTTCCCATAACATTTAAAAAACATAATATACAAATTATTTATATTAATATTTCACATTATTTATAATTATAATACAAATAATAATATTTATATACATTTTAAAAATAATAATTATACAATATAAATAACAATTTACATTTACAATATGCAATTTATAATTACAATATACAATATAAATAATATTGTTACAACTATATATATATATATATATATATATAAACCTATAATATAACATATAAACCTCAACCCCAAGTTTGGAAATAATTTTTGATGTAGCTTCATCTCTTTTCAGTAAATGTGTGTTGCAGATAAAGCGGATCATTTTAATCGTCGCTGGATCTGAACATCATCTCAAACACTGAGCCTGTCCCATCATGCACCTCGCATTCTGTGCATCTTAATAAGGAACGTTTTGCTGCGGCAGATTGAGGAGACAGATTAGGATGTTCAGTTATGAAATCAGGGAAATTTATCAGAAAAACAACCGAAAGCCCCCTGAACACACTCTCTCTCTCTCTCTCTCTCTCTCTCTCTCTCTCTCACACACACACACACACACACACACACA
>NW_015548271.1:67169-77005 GCF_001515605.1 Sinocyclocheilus anshuiensis
CACACACACACACACACACACACACACACACACACACAGCAGCGCATGCCTGTCTTGTCTGAGCATCCGTGCGCATGTCGCAGCCTGCAGCAGAAACGCGCAGTGAAAAACAAGGATGCGGGTTGACGTGAGTGTGTGTGTGTGAGAATGTGTTTACTTACCTCTAGTACTCATTTAGTTGCTTCACCATTGTGAGTGTGTTGTCTGATCAGACACACAGGTCTGCAGGATTAAATCACATCAGTTTAACATCATGAACACGTTGTACTTTATACATTCAAAAACACATTTGTAGCAATTTAAAGACAACAGAGATCAGAGATGCCCAAACCAGGGCCACGCCATATCACAAAAGAGAAACACATCCTATATCTTCATTTCTTAGTTTAACATTCTGTCAGATTTATTTGCATTGAAATGTAAAAACAATGTAAGTTAATTTGATTTAAAATAATTACATTTTTAAAAAATGTTAATTGTCAACTAGCTGAAATAAAAAAAAAGTTAAAGAAAAGTTTAAAAAACAAACATGCCACAAGCATGTGTTCTTCTCTCATTTAACATTTTTTTGTTTGATTTTTGCATTGATATATTTATTGCATAGATTTATTTAATTTTGTTTATTTGAAAATGTATGTTTTGAATTAGTTTTTATTTTTATATTTAATTTTAGTTCAAAATTTAGTTATGCTGCTGTATGTTTTTGTCATTTTTATCAGTTCATTTTTAATTCATTTTACTCCATTTTTATTATTTTAAATGTTCATATAAGAAATGTTGCTTTGACAACTAGCTAAAATAAAACAGTTAACGTTTTTTTTGGTTTCAGTTTAAAAAATGGGGGAAACATGTCATTTAAGCATATCTTCATTTCTGATTTTACTTTTTTGGGGTTTTTTCCCTTTGAATGGACTTTTGCATTGAAACAATGCAATGTTTCTGACAAAAATCTGTATAATTTTTTTATTATATTACAATTATTTATTTATTAAAAATAATAATACATTTTAATATAATATAATACAACACAATTATACAATGCAACATTTACTTTTGGTCCATGGCCCTCAGTCAAGTTTGCAAATGAGAGAGAATAAATTAAGAATTTAAATTTTTATTGCACAACTCTTTTAAGAAATGGACTATGAAAGCAAGAAATCTGATCAGTGTGCATCAGCCAATCTCTTTCTTTCTCTCGCTCAGTCTTTGTGAAGAGGAACATCTGTTTCTCCAGCTGTATTGATAGTGATGCGCGTGTGTGCAGTCGTGCAGCTGTCTGCGTTCACTGCGACTCCCTCCTCATTGTCTTTCGGTTCTTTGCAGTGTCTTTGAGTCTCTCGCACCCCAGCAACACAATTTATGGGGACGATCCGCACCCCTTTCTCAGGACGTAAATTAGCCGGGACCCTCTCCGCCGTCTGCTGTGGGAAAGGGGTGAAAGAGACGCTCTCAGCTGATCACTGCATAAAGTCACTCACTTTACTGCTTTTGTGCAGTGCTGCAGCATTAGGACATTTAAACGCTTCATTCAGATTGAAGTGTCAGGCATTTTTTAATCAGAAAACACACACACACACACCATGGCTACTATAGTTAAAACATGGTAACCACAAATTAACCATGGTTTTGCTACACTAATCATAGTTTAACCATGGTATTTGTAGTAAAACTGTGGTTATACAAATGGTAATCAATACGACAAAAAAAAAAAAAACATGGTTCATTTTCTTTAGGGATTTGTATCTGTGTATACTTACTTCCTTTTTTCTTTGTTTTGTTTTTATGACTGTACAGCCTTAATGTTTTGTACTGTTTAAAAAATATATGAAAAAAAGAATCGCGATCTGTGCTTCGAAGTTCCGATCTAAATCAAAAGATTCTCGAACCCACTCTGAAGCTCCGATCTAAATCAAATGATTCGAGATCCGCGCTTCGAATTTCTGATCTAAATCAAATGATTCGAGATCCGCGCTTCGAAGTTCTGATCTAAATCAAATGATTCTAGATCTGCGCTTCGAAGTTCTGATCTAAATCAAATGATTCGAGATCCACGCTTCGAAGTTCTGATCTAAATCAAATGACTGGAGATCTGCGCTTCGAAATTCCGATCTAAATCAAATGAATTGTGATCTGCGCTTCGAAGTTCTGATCTAAATCAAATGATTCGAGATCCACGCTTCGAAGTTCTGATCTAAATCAAATGATTGGAGATCTGCGCTTCGAAGTTCCGATCTAAATCAAATGACTGGAGATCTGCACTTCGAAGTTCCGATCTAAATCAAATGAATTGTGATGTGCGCTTCGAAGTTCTGATCTAAATCAAATGATTCGAGATTCACGCTTCGAAGTTCTGATCTAAATCAAATGATTCGAGATCCGCGCTTCGAAGTTCCGATCTAAATCAAATGATTCGAGTTCTGCGCTTCGAAGTTCCGATCTAAATCAAATTAATTGTGATCTGCGCTTCGAAGTTCTGATCTAAATCAAATAATTCGAGATCCACGCTTCGAAGTTCTGATCTAAATCAAATGATTGGAGATCTGCGCTTCGAAATTCCGATCTAAATCAAATGAATTGTGATCCGCGCTTCGAAATTCTGATCTAAATCAAATGACTGGAGATCTGCACTTCGAAGTTCCGATCTAAATCAAATGAATTGTGATCCGCGCTTCGAAGTTCTGATCTAAATCAAATGATTCGAGATCCACGCTTCGAAGTTCTGATCTAAATCAAATGATTCGAGATTCACGCTTCGAAGTTCCGATCTAAATCAAATGATTCGAGATCTGCGCTTTGAAGTTCCGATCTAAATCATATGATTCAAGATCTGTGCTTAGAAGTTCCGATCTAAATCACATGATTCGAGATCTGTGCTTTGAAGTTCCGATCTAAATCAAATGATTCGAGATCTGCGCTTCAAAGTTCCGATCTAAATAAAAAGATTTGAGATCTGCGCTTCGAATTTCCGATCTAAATAAAATGATTTGTGATCTGTGCTTCGAAGTTCCGATCTAACTAAAATGATTCAAGATCTGCGATTCGAAGTTCCGATCTAAATCAAATGATTCGAGATCTGCGCTTCGAAGTTCCGATCTAAATCAAATTAATTGTGATCTGCGCTTCGAAGTTCTGATCTAAATCAAATAATTCGAGATCCACGCTTCGAGATTCGAGTTCTGCGCTTCGAAGTTCCGATCTAAATCAAATGATTTGCGAATCCACTCTGAAGTTCCGATCTAAATAAAATTATTTGCGATCTGCGCTCTGAAGTTCCGATCTAAATAAAATTATTTGCGATCTGCGCTTTGAAGTTCCGATCTAAATAAAATCATTCGTGATCTGCACTTCGAAGTTCCGATCTAAATCAAATGATTCGAGATCTGTGCTTCGAAGTTCCGATCTAAATCAAATGATTCGAGATCTGCGCTTCGAAGTTCTGATCTAAATCAAATTATTCGAGATCTGCGCTTCGAAGTTCCGATCTAAATCACATGATTCCAGATCTGCACTTCAAAGTTCCAATCTAAATAAAAAGATTTGCGATCTGCGCTTCGAAGTTCCGTTCTAAATCAAATGATTCACGATCTGCACTTTAAAGTGCCGATCTAAATCAAATGATTCGAGATCCGCGCTTCGAAGTTCCGATCAAAATCACATGATTCACGATCTGCGCTTTGAAGTTCTGATCTAAATCAAATGATTCGAGATCCGCGCTTCGAAGTTCCGATCAAAATCACATGATTCACGATCTGCGCTTTGAAGTTCTGATCTAAATAAAATGATTCGTGATCTGCGCTTTGAAGTTCTGATCTAAATAAAATGATTCGTGATCTGCACTTAGAAGTTCCGATCTAAATCAAATGATTCGAGATCTGCACTTCGAAGTTCCGATCTAAATCAAATGATTCGAGATCTGCGCTTCGAAGTTCTGATCTAAATCAAATGATTCGAGTTCTGCGCTTCGAAGTTCCGATCTAAATCAAATGATTCACGATATGCGGTTCGAAGTTCCGATCTAAATCAAATTACTTGTGATCTGCGCTTCGACGTTCTGATCTAAATCACATGATTCGAGATCTGCACTTTGAAGTTCCGATCTAAATCAAATGATTCGAGATCTGTGCTTCAAAGTTCCAATCTACATAAAAAGATTTGCGATCTGCGCTTCGAAGTTCCGATCTAAATCAAATGATTCACGATCTGCGGTTCGAAGTTCTGATCTAAATCAAATGATTCACGATCTGCGCTTCGAAGTTCCGATCTAAATCACATGATTCGAGATCTGCACTTTGAAGTTCCGATCTAAATCAAATGATTCGAGATCTGTGCTTCAAAGTTCCAATCTACATAAAAAGATTTGCGATCTGCGCTTCGAAGTTCCGATCTAAATCAAATGATTCACGATCTGCGGTTCGAAGTTCTGATCTAAATCAAATGATTCACGATCTGCTCTTTGAAGTTCCGATCTAAATCACATTATTTGTGATCTGCGCTTCGAAGTTCTGATCTAAATCAAATGATTCACGATCTGCTCTTCGAAGTTCCGATCTAAATCAAATGATTCGAGATCTGCGCTTCGAAGTTCCGATCTAAATCAAATGATTTGCGAATCCGCTCTGAAGTTCCGATCTAAATCAAAGGATTCGTGATCTGCGCATCCAAGTTCCGATCTAAATCAAATGATTTGCGAATCCGCTCTGAAGTTCCGATCTAAATCAAAGGATTCGTGATCTGCGCATCCAAGTTCCGATCTAAATCAAATGATTTGCGAATCCGCTCTGAAGTTCCGATCTAAATCAAAGGATTCGTGATCTGCGCATCCAAGTTCCGATCTAAATCAAATGATTTGCGAATCCGCTCTGAAGTTCCGATCTAAATCAAAGGATTCATGATCTGCGCATCCAAGTTCCGATCTAAATCAAAGGATTTGCGATTTGTGCTCCCAAGGCCTGATCTGAATAATGATTCGCGAACCATCATTTCAGATCAGGACTTCGGAGCGTGTATCACAAATCTTTCAATTCACAAAATGATTTGCAAACCCGCTCTGAAGTTCTGATCTAATTAAAATGATTAATGATACGCTTTTTAAAATCATTACAAGCGATGTCGAAATTTGAAAATGAATGGCTCTTTTTGAACTGTTTTTTGCTAGTGAATCGCTTGAATTAAACGATCGATGTCACGAGTTTGAATCAATAGGAGCGTTTCCAGCGTAAATAACTCACTCAATTGAATCGGTTTGTCTGTTCCTCCGCTGTTTGCTGCTTCAGCCATGTTTACACAACAACACTGTCAGTACTACTACTGGCTTAGCTCACTAGTTTTATGACATTAACTGAAATAAATAATAAAAAAGTAGTCTATGTTGTTTACAAATAAAATATCCATATTCCATTCCAAAGATAACTGCTTTCCACATCGAAACATCCAACACAAATCTAGGAACATATTCAGGTGAGGTAACCGGTTTACTGCTAACTAGTGAAACACTCCATTAATATGACGTATAAATAGATTTTACATTATGATCGAGTTTGTAGCTTAATTCACTGTCTATAACTGACCCTAGAGCACAAAACCAGTCTTAAGTAGCACAGGTATATTTGTAGCAATAGCTAACAATACATTGTATGGGTCAAAATTATCCATTTTTCTTTTATGCCAAAAATCATTAGGATATTAAGTAAAGATCATGTTCCATGAAGATATTTTGTAAATTTTCTACCGTAAATATATCAAAATTTAATTTTTGATTAGTAATATGCATTGCTAAGAACTTCATTTGGACAACTTTAAAGATGATTTTCTCAATATTTAGATTTTTTTGCACCCTCAGATTCCAGATTTTCAAATAGTTGTATCTCAGCCAAATATTGTCCTATCCTAACAAACCATACATCAATGAAAGCTTATTTATTGCATAAATCTCAATTTTAAAAAATTGACCCTTATGACTGTTTTTTTTATTATATTATAATATAATAGTTAATAATAATATTAATAATAGTTTGAGCACTGCAATTCAGTTGTGACAGTTCAATAGGAAATCAGTTGAAAGCATCCAGTCTCATACCATTGAAGGGAATGTTTAATTTATCAGTATAAACTGTAATAAATATTTGATAACTTATTGTTATTGTTGTATCTTGTAGACTACATTCTAGGGATGGGCATCTTTGGCAGTTTCTCATTTCAGTCATCGATAGGTTTCGAAAAAGAATAATCAAGTACTCGGGGGGCGGGGCATGGCTGTAATGGAGATAATGAAAATATCTGAAGACTGTTATGAAAATGAATGTTAAAAATAAAAATATGACATGAAAACATGTCTATGAAAACACGAACACATGATTAGAACACTGTTAGATTATGATTATGATGCAGCAATGTTATTAAAAAAGAAGTATCTAAAAAGGAATAGCTGCCTGAGGTGAAGCTGAAGAGTGACTTCAGAAACTGAAGCTCGTTCTAAGACACTTCCTATGATATTAATCAGATAACTTAGATACATAACATAGATGTAACAGTAATAGTTTTTCAATGGGTTTAGAGGGAGCTAGGGCAGACATAAACACAACTCTTACGAAAATTAACAATGGTTTTACTATAAATCCAAAGACAGTGGTTACTATTGTTAAACCATGGTAACCACAAATTAACCCTGGTGTTACTACACTAACCATAGTTCAACCATGGAATTTTTAGGAAAAATAAACACAAATAGCAATCCATTTGCCAAAAAAACAAACAAACAAAAAAACATGGTTACTGTACTTTTACTATAATAAAATCATGATTAATTTTTGAAAGGGAAAAATATGACTCATGTTCAGTATTAGGATTTTTCTATAAAGATATTGTAATGATATGTGACCCTGGACCACAAAACCACTCATAAGGGTCAATTTTTTTTTTTAAATAAATAAGCTTTCCATTAATGTATGGTTTGTTAGGATAGGACAATATTTGGCCGAGATACAACTATTTGAAAATCTGGAATCTGAGTGACCCTGGACCACAAAACCACTCATAAGGGTCAATTTTGTGAAATTGAGATTTATACATCATAAATAGCTGTCCATTGGTGTAAGGTTTGTTAGGATAGGACAATATTTGGCTGAGATACAGCTATTAGAAAATCTGGAATCTGAGGGTGCAAAAAAATCTAAATATTGAGAAAATCATCTTTAAAGCTGTCCAAATGAAGTTCTTAGCAATGCATATTACTAATCAAAAATTAAATTTTGATATATTTACAGTAGGAAATTTACAAAATATCTTCATGGAACATGATCTTTACTGTAGGCAATTTAGAAAGTATAATTTTGTTAAATCTTGAGTATTAAAGTCATGTGAGAGATAGATATCAGGGCAAAATAAAGAGACTGAAAAGTAAAATGGAAGTGAAGGTGGAGTTCAGGAGAGAACTTTTAATTATTTTACATGTCTCCAACCTAAGGATTTAAACCTTTTCTATTTGATGGCCATACAAAAAAATAGGGTTGTCCTTGTTTCAGGAGTTGTTGTGTGCCTGAAACTTTGTCCCAGTCCGCCCCTGTGATGCACTTTATGACAGCGCACTGAAACACGGGCAAGGAAAGCAGACAGAATTTACTATAGATTTCACATCCTATAAAGTTTCACTCATTATAATGCTATGTTTATGGCAGATTTGTGCTATATTTTCATCCACATTATCAAGTGATTCCTGAAATTGTTTTTGAAGCCATATGAAGTACAGAAACTATTTTAATTGAAGTATGCCTACTGTTGAACAAATATGACGAAACAAAAGCTCTGCTGCATTGTTATAACATCAGTATTTAAAAAAAAAAGAAACATCTGAAAGCAATATGACCGTCTCAAATAACTCGAGTACTCGATCACTGTTGCACATTCAGATACAACAATAATTGATCAAATATTTAGACTACAGAGTGAGAGTCAATGTAACAAGAGCAAATGGGCGAAGCAGATGAACACAATACTGTATGGTATATGAGTTTATCTGTCAGTTTAAAAACAAAGATGATGAACTTACTAAAAATGTGTTCCAAAATAGTGGGTCAGCCACTTCAAAAAAGTATATAAAAATCTTGTAAGTTTGGCCGATAATATTGTTTCTGAATCGAATCATGTGTTGTATAATGAATTTGTACTGTTGCCATCCAACCGGCGGTATAAGGTCCCAAGATATAATCGAATTAGGTTAAAGTATTCCTTTCTACACCAAGCTGTATTAGAGCTGAACAAGTTACACGAAATTAAATCTGTACCGGAGCTTTGAAAATGTTTTGTCGGTCTTTTGTCCATGTGATAAAGTTTTGTAATCGTGAGTGAACCTGCTGTAACGCAAGACAAATATAAAGTTGTATCATATCGTATCGTATCGTATCGTATCACTCATTCATCAATGAACGGACTGCAAAATTAACTACTATTTGTTATTGCATTATTGACAAACTATTTTCCTGTTTAACACTGTAAAGCTGCTTTGACACAATCTGCACTGTAAAAAGCGCTATATATAAATAAAGGTGACATAACAGCATAAAACTGATCATATTCTAACCAGACGCGATGCTGCGACAACGAATTCTATTTTAGAACTTTTCTACTACTGCGATATCGCGGCTGGAACAACAACAACATAAAAACTATGACAATGATGATCTCAGGTACTGATATGCTTTATTCAATCATGTTAAAACTGTCTATTGTGAGTTTGAATATCATTTTACGTGACCTTTACAGCCATAATAAGTGACAATAGAGAGTTAATCTCAAATCTTGACAATAAATTTTAGTAACGTTCAAACTGTCAACTCTATCTGAAGTGTAATAAGTGCATCAGTCACTCAGTATGTATATTTAATCATGTTGAAAGTGTTTCATTATTTAAGAATTAGATTATGTAGGCTACTTATCCATTCCGTTGTGAATACAGACAGAGGCTCCGCCCACACACGCTTCTGATTGGCTCTGGCTGGACATTTGATTGATTCTAGCAGTGTGTGTCTGCTTATCTCTGGATTCTTAGGTCAAACCACTAAGTATTAAAGTATCAATCTTGTCACTTGTTGAGCAAACCACCAATCAACGGTCTAGCAACCACCCTAGCAACCGCATGGCAACGCACTAATAACAGCCTAGCATCATGCAAACACATCTGGCCCGGTCAAATGTGACTCGTCTCAGTCTGAACTGAACTCACACCGGTCAGTCTGGTGAGGCGCGGTTTGTTGTGGTCTTTATTAAACCGGTCTGTCCTCCCGCTGGTTCTCGGGCCGAGGGTCAGACTGTGTGTCTCCTGCTCCGGCCGTCCATCTGTGGTGAATGAATAGTGCTGTCCCACACACATCACGAAAGCTGTTCAATCTGTCTACTACTAAACTACATAGTGTCTGAGATTACAATTAGTACACCGCAAATCACGGACAACAGCACTTCATGGGTGTCTGGATGAAGCCTAAAAGTAAAAGGGAGGGAAATTCATTTTGCTGTACTGTAACAGTACGACAAGTGCGTCTCAAATCATAGTAAGTGCTTGAATGGAGTACTACTTAGGGTGGATTTTAGTGCACACAAGAACTTAAGTTACTATTACCTACAATCAATGTGAATGTGTTTTAGTTGTTGGTCAATGAGGAATGAGACTGTAAAGATGCAGAACTGCTTTTAGTATGAAAAAAAGTATCAATTTATGGTAGAAATTATTGTATACATACTGTATATTTCAATAAACTTGTTTTAAGTCTTTAAAAATATAGAAGTATATAAAAGTTCAATCAACTTAAAAAAAATTATTATTAAATTATTAAAATTATATGTAT
>NW_015548271.1:77759-78843 GCF_001515605.1 Sinocyclocheilus anshuiensis
ATGTGTGTTAGTTGTTGGTCAATGAGGAATGAGACTGTAAAGATGCAGAACTGCTTTTAGTATGAAAAAAAGTATCAATTTATGGTAGAAATTATTGTATACATACTGTATATTTCAATAAACTTGTTTTAAGTCTTTTAAGTCTTTGAAGTATATAAAAGTTCAATCAACTTAAAAAAAATTATTATTAAATTATTAAAATTATATAAATTATATATATATAATTTCAATGACTTTAAAAAAAATTTGAGCAATATACAGTCAAACCAAAAATTATCCAGATACCAGATATAATTTGATATTTTTTGACTACCAGTAAAACTGATAAAAATGTGGGACCAAAAATGATTCAGACACTTTGACCTCACCATGTTTTGCTTAAGTGTTTTTTCTTTAATTGCTAATGCGACCTTTTTACACCACAGACTGAACTAAATGAAGCACTGCTTGCTAATTAGTTGAGCTAAATTGGTTTTATCTAATTGTGTTCTTAATGTAACAGCTGACAGCTATTCAACAGAATTCATTACATATCTTTCTATCAGAGTTATCTGACATTATCAAGATGAATTTCTTCTGAGTTCTTCTCATATTTTATTACCGTTTTCTAAACTATAGCATTGGTTGAGCTAAATTGGTATTATCTAATTGTGCGCTTAAATTTAACAGCTGATAACAGCTCATTACATACCTTTCTATCAAAGTTATCTGACATTATAAAGCTGAACTTGTTCTGACACAGTTTAACTCTGAGTTCTTGTCATATTTTACTACCATTTTCTAAACTATAGTGAATAAACTGTGATAATGTGTGAAATGTTGAAGGTGTCTGAATAAATATTGGTTTGACTGTATGAAGATTTGGCATGGACTTTAGCAGAGAAAGATGAAAGCAAAGACTGATACATACTCAGGTCTAACGGATCTTTCAATTTGCGAAATTTTCTCTCTGCTGCTCTGAGTTGGGACCGATGTTCACAAAGATCAGACAGCCAGGGGTTAGAAGGGGTTTTTGTTTAAAAGCAGAGGCTCTGTTCTTTCTTTTGACATATTGCATGTTCAGATATTCATACAACAAAATATT
>NW_015548271.1:79469-83816 GCF_001515605.1 Sinocyclocheilus anshuiensis
ACTCTGAGTTCTTGTCATATTGTATTACCATTTTCTAAACTATAGTGAATAAACTGTGATAATGTGAGAAACGTTGAAGGTGTCTGAATACATTTGGGTTTGACTGTATATACAGTATATAAAAATAAAATAAATATATATAAAATTTAATTTTTTTGCACTAATTGAATTATTATTATATATACACACATTTAATTATGTAATTTTAATATCTGTAATTAGTAACTGCAAAATATAGAAACACGTTATGTGTATATATATATATATATAAACTCGTAGCATTGAGATTCTTGTTAAAGTTGTTAATATATGTTTAATGACTTATATTATTTATAGTAATAATATATTAATTATATTGTAATTTATTTATATGAATAATATATAAAAATAATAATCTAAAACACAAACAAATATATACACTATATGTAAATATGAGCTTATTGCAAACATGGGCTTTCGTAAAAAATAAATAAATATGTAAACAAATAAATAAATAAAATAGCCTACTATTTACACTGAGTTCTTGGTTCTACAGAATAAATATATCAACAACTTCAGCGCTCATGGCAGGTGTGTTATGAAAAATCAGTTCATCTATGGGTTTTTGCTCTATACTGACATTCGGTCTCACTAGATAGGCTACTAAAGCACGAGTATGTACTTTCCCGCAGCCTAGCATCCCACTGAAGGTCACAGCTTCCGGTTTCTCATCGCTATAGTAACGGACAGTCCGAACAATCGCCATGACGACCGCTCTGCCTTAAATCAATACACATACTGTCAGCCGAGCCCATTCATAACACACAAACGCCACAGAAACCTCAGATCTGAATATGTATGTATTAGGGCTGTCAAAAAAAAAATTCGAATTTCGAATATTCGTCGAATGAAAAAAAAAATCCACATTCGAATGCAAAAACTTTTAGGTCTGCATCAGCCTATCAGTGGCGCACGAAATGCGACGACAATGTAAGTGTCATTGCATTTGAATGCTTTTGTTAATCTATCCAGTTGAAGCCACTAGATGCGGCGCTGCTACATTGTTCATTCAATATATTGCGGAAAACGAGAGCATCAGTGTGGCGAAGATGTTGTTTACGTCAAAACTGAAACCAAGCCGTTCACACAGAACGCATATTTATCACATTTCCTAGAGGGACATCTATCAACGTTGCACTCGCATCTCGCACAAGAGAGCGGCATGTTTAGAAAGCCATGTCAAATTAATGTAAGTTCAACTTTTAAAAAACATGTCTCAAGACTTTATGGCGGTTTTCCCCCATCCCACTGTATCTCATGTTTTTAAATGAAGAAAGTAGCCTACTCTTTGTGATTGGTTTTCGGTCCTTTGTATTAAACTATACATACATGCATGGTGCTGCTTTTTCCCCCAATTGTTTAAGCAACTTTACTTGTGGCCTCAGGAGAGAAGCCAAAAGCTTTTTTCCCCACTAACTGAAATTATGCCTTTAAAATTCGAATATAATTCGAATTTTGCTCATATTTAAGTAGAAAATTCGAATTTAGGGTTTCAGTCATTTTGACAGCCCTAGTATGAAGGCCATATGTCTCTGAGCACAGACTCGTCATTCAGACATGATTTTCCACGAACTCCAGTCCAGTCATAAGATGCAAATGCGCTGGAATTCAGGTCAGGCTCTGTGGAAACGCTTACTAGATCCATGTTTGTGGTTGCTGTTCATACTCTGCTCGTGAATCACATTTACAGGGTCAACCATTCACTAAACGCACAAATATCGCTGTACATTTCCACGAGAGCTCAGCAAATTCACCGGCGGCACGACAAACGCAACAGCTAGAAAACACGTTAGAAAGTTCAGAGCAGGACACTTCAATGAATAACTCGATGTTTACATCTTCAGAAGAAAATGTAAGCGGGGTTTGCGATGGTAAAATGCTGTGTGGTTCCTAGGGCGTTGCTAGGGGTGCTCTGGATGGTTACTAGGGCGTTGCTATGCAGTTGCTAAGGTGTTCTAGGTCGTTTCTACCAGTCTCAACAAAAAAAAAAAAAAAAAAAAAAAAAGTTGAATCTGCAGATATGGCCTTGTTTAGTGATCTGTGCCTTTGTACATATATGCAAAATCTGAGATAAATTTTAAAAAATGTTAGGTAAAAATGGTTTTCATTTATATTTCAGTAAAAAAACATTTATTTCAACATATTTTACCGAAATAAAACTAAACAACAAAACTTGAATTGAAATTGTAATATTTTTTAAAAAACAAAAAACAATTGTATTTTTATTTCAGCTTTTTCATTTCTCATTTTCATTTAGATTAATTTAATATAAACAAAAATAACTGAGCTAATATCTAAAATAACTAAATCTAAAACACAAAATAAAAACGAAGTAAACATTTAATAAAAACTAAACTAATAAAAACAGCTAAATGAACGACTAATTAAAATGAAAGTTAAATGAATATATTAAAATGAAAACAGACAATATACAAATAAAAACTAATTCAAAATATTAATAATCATATGTGTGCGTCTTTCAAAAATATGAACGAACACACACACACACACACACACACTCACACACACACACACACAAATACAAATATATAGTATAGTATATAGGGCTAGTGAAGTTCTTCCAGAAGTAAAATTTAATATTTTTTTTCTCTATGGAAACTTAAAATGTTTTTCTCTATCTAAAATTAAAATGAAAACAGGTAACATAAAATAACAATTAGTTAAAATATAAAAAAATTAATTAAAATTTAAAAAATTAATTTAAAATAAAATAAAAGATTTTTGGTTTCTACAGAATAATACCGTAAATAAGCACACATTGATGAATCGTTCAAGAGCACAAACACTAAAACTTGAATACTTAACATTAGATTTGAAATCTGAATTCAGGTCCTGGACAAGAAGCGCATTATAAACCCTGAGACTCCTGCAGCATCTCGACGCGCCGCTGGAATCTCCTGATGTTCATTCACGCGTGAGAATAAACACAGAGCTCTGAGACTAGGCCGGGCACATACCTGCACGCTGGAATCTTATCATCTGCGTTTTGACCTGTTTCACGTCCACAGGAGACGACAGCATTCCCTGGAATCCCTCTGATCACTTCATGCTCCTGGGAGAAAAATTACACACGCTTTTCACATCCTTCAACCCGCGGGAAAACAGATCCGCCGCGTCAGCTGCACTGAACTGACAGCTGGAGCGAGACACATTACACAAGATATGATGAGAAGACCGAGACTTTAATCATTCACACATTTAAAAAAAAATCATTTCAAACATCACATGACCCTTAAATAGTACTATGGCTTTATTTACTAAGGTAATGCATGTTCTAAATTATCATACACCATTACATTTATCAAAAACACCACAGGTGCAAGACCATCATATTCACATGGTATATGTGACCCTGGAACACAAAACCAGTCATAAGGGTCAATTTTTGGAAATAGAGTTTTGTTATGATAGGACAATATTTCGCTGGGATGCAACTATTTGAAAATCTGGAATCTGAGGGTGCAAAAAATCAAAATATTGAGAAAATCATCTTTAAAGTTGTCCAAATTAAGTTCTTAGCAATGCATATTACTAATCAAAAATTAAGTTTTGATATATTTACGGTAGGAAATTTACAAAATATCTTCATGGGACATGATCTTTACTTAATATCCTAATGATTTTTGGCATAACAGAAAAATTTATAATTTTGACCCATACAATGTATTGTTGGCTATTGCTACAAATATACCCCAGCGACTTAAGACTAAAAAACACTTTTACCAGGTATATGGTTTTGGGAAGGTAAATATTTAAGAGCATAACCTATAGTTACTTATGAAATTTCTGCATTGAATTCCATTTCTAAATGCAGTTTTAATTCCAGGTTTTCAATGAGCTTTCGAAGCCACTTTGGATCAAATCTTATTCAGTGTCGCCACCTAGTGACAGTAAAACATCAGTACAAACACACACTTACACATATGAGATATACAAACAGAGACTCGGAGAGAAGGATTTTATCCAAGCTACAAATTATCGGAAATATACAAGAAATCTCATAACCAGTGGAGAATGTTCCTTACAAGTAGGGCTGCACGATTAATCGCATGCGATATTTAACGCGCATCTTATCAGTAAAGCCGGTTCTGTAATCAGCGGTAAATCTCCATCACCTGCGGGCTTTCACATTGAGCAGCATTAACTACACAGAGCCGTTGTTCACTGACGAGCTGCGCTAAACCACGTTCATATTCGCGCGATTTTTTGCGCTTCTCATCAGTGAACAACGGCTCTGTGTAGTTAATGCTGCTCAATGTGAAAGCCCGCAGGTGATGGAGATTTACC
>NW_015548271.1:84483-89548 GCF_001515605.1 Sinocyclocheilus anshuiensis
TGTGACCTCATATGAGGACATTATATTTTGGTGTATTTCTCTGAGACTATACATGCCACAGTTGTAAGTCTGGATGTCCTGTACAGAGCACATTCAGGGCTTTTCAGAGATACCAAATGTTTGGATGTTTCACTATGACCACTCCCTCTCCTTGGTCTTCAAATATGTCTGATATTAATTTAGTGACACTCTTATGGAAATATGATAATATTTTGTAATTATCATTTAAATCTGTCTCATTTTTAAACTGTCTGTCATAAATCAACATCTCAGGAAAATGTTAATGGGGTTTCAAATCAAAATATGACTTCCTCTTATGAAACAGAACATCATTTCATACTTGTCCACTGAAGAGGACACCTAAAAGCATGTTTATTACACATTTTGGGAGACAAAACAATTGAATAGGAAAACAAAATATATATCAATATTCTTATGAAATATTAGATGTAGGGCTGCACGATAAATCGCATGCGATATTTAATGCGCATCTTGTTAGTAAAGTCGGTTCTGTAATTAGCGTGCTTTCACATGGAGCAGCATTAACTACACAGAGCCGTTGTTCACTGACGAGCTGCGCTAAACCACGTTCATATTCGCGCGATTTTTTGCGCTTCTCATCAGTGAACAACGGCTCTGTGTAGTTAATGCTGCTCAATGTGAAAGCCCGCAGGTGATGGAGATTTACGCTGATTACAGAACCGGCTTTCTGACAAGATGCGCGTTAAATATCGCATGCGATTAATCGTGCAGCCCTACTTACAAGCTACAAATTTACAGTTGAAATCATACTTACAATGACGTCCAAAACACAAACACATCGTTAAAGCAACCTGCAGGGAAGTGACTTAAACAAACCCTCTTTACATGGACGTGATACTGGAATAATAGTTTAAAATGTTCCAGACTAAAGATTCAGGGATTAACACAAACGGAGCGGGTTAAATCTCAACGCACACGTCACTCGATACACTGACGCAGGATCCGCTTCTCCTCTTCCACAAAGCTCTTATCTGACGTGGCCTGTCCCATGTCCCGCTTTCTCTTTTCCTTCTGCTGGAACGTTTCCACGCGACGCTTCTTAGCAGACGTCTGCTGCTTCTCTGACTCATCGTCATCTGTGATGACAAAGACTGTCAAACACTTCAAAACAGCTACAGATAGACAGACAGAGAGACAGACAGACAGATAGACACAGATACAAAGACAGACAGACAGACATACAGATAGACAGACAGACAGAGACAGACACAGACAGAGATAGACAGACAGAGATAGATAGACAGACAGACAGACAGAGATAGACAGACAGACAGACAGAGATAGACAGACACAGACAGAGATAGACAGACAGAGACAGACAGACAGACAGACAGACAGACAGACAGACACAGAGACAGACAGACAGACAGACAGACAGACAGACAGACAGACAGACAGACAGACAGACAGACAGACAGACAGACAGACAGACAGACAGACAGACAGACAGACAGACAGACAGACAGACAGACAGACAGACAGACAGACAGACAGACAGACAGACAGACAGACAGACAGACAGACAGACAGACAGACAGACAGACAGACAGACAGACAGACAGACAGACAGACAGACAGACAGACAGACAGACAGACAGACAGACAGACAGACAGACAGACAGACAGACAGACAGACAGACAGACAGACAGACAGACAGACAGACAGACAGACAGACAGAGACAGACAGACAGACAGATAGATAGACAGACAGACACAAAGATAGACAGACAGACAGACACAAAGATAGACAGACAGACAGACAGACAGATACAAAGACAGACAGACAGATACAAAGATAGACAGACAGACACAGACAAATAGACAGACAGACAGACAGACACAGATAGATAGACAGACAGACAGACAGACAGACACAAAGATAGACAGACAGATAGATACAAAGATAGACAGACACACACAGACAGATAGACAGACACACAGACAGATAGACAGACAGACACAGATAGATAGATAGATAGATAGACAGACAGACAGACAGACAGATAGACAGACAGATAGACCGACAGATACAAAGACAGACAGACAGATAGATACAAAGATAGACAGACAGACATATAGATAGACAGACAGACAGACAGACAGACACACACAAAGATAGACAGACAGACACAGACAAATAGACAGACAGACAGACAGACACACACACACACACACACACACACACACACACACACACACAGACAGATAGACAGACAGACACAGATAGATAGATAGATAGATACAGACAGACAGACACAAAGATAGACAGACAGACAGACAGACAGACAGACAGAGACAGCTAGATAGAAAGATAGATAGACAGATAGATGGATGTTACCGGAGTCTGGCCGCTGTGGCTCCTTCTCCTCTGTCAGGAAGTGGGCGGGGCCACCGTGGGCTTGAGGGGCGTCGTCTCCGTTGTCCTCGTACACATTGGACCATTTGATGGCCATGTCCATTCCATCAGGAGCTCCTTTCTTCTCCTCCGTCACATATGTCTGTGGTGGAGGAACGGCGTTGTTCTTCCACACCTTAAACTCTTTCGGAGCCTGAAACGTTTAAGACTTAAGAGTAAGTGACAGACATCTTCCAGATTGTATGATTTCACTGAAGTGGCCTATAAGTTATGATAAATCATAAATATGTTTGAAATGTACTGATTTGATGAAATTATTCAATAATTTCAATTATAATAATGAACTACTTTAACAATATTATTTTTAGATTGCATTATTTAATAATTCCATTAATTAAACAGATGTACTTATTATAGACCTTACGTAGCCCCGCCCCTTTTCAGCACTGCGCTCATTGTTCTCTGTCTTGGTTTGTATTTCGTAAGATCATATGAATTACATACTACACAGAATTACAGTATTTAAGTAGGCTATTCACGCAAACATAATCTGTTAACGTTTGGGGAAAACATCCGGTCTCTCTGGTGAAACCAACACGGAAGTGACTAAAACTGCAATTCATCAACTGGCCGCTAGAGGCTGGCTGCAAAAGGGAGTCAGTCCCATAGACTCCCCATGTTAAAATGCCCAACTTTACAGCAGAAAAAAATGTGTTTACAGCCTGGTACAAAAAGTGGTTTTGGTCTATATAGCTAATTTTGCCCTTCATGAAAACTGTGAGGGGTGGTGAATTTTGTTATAACTCATCCGTTTAAATTTTATTAAGCCTTAAAGTTCTGCATAATTGAGGGCGTGGCCACTTGAGTGACAGGTGGATTGCCGCTGCTGTCACCACCGTAGAGCTAGGTGGGCGTGGCTTCAGCAACCAGCTCCCGCCTCTTTGCTCATTTTCGATTATCTGGGAGTGACGCGCAGTAACGCTCTGCCAAGATGGCGACGGCTGGCTCCGTTTACTTTAGGCTTCAAAAACGCTCTTCGGAAACCTACGGGTGACGTCACGGACACTACGTCCATGTTTTTATACAGTCTATGTGTGTAACATTATATTAGATCGGTGCAATACAGCAGGTCTCAGTGTTAATCTAACAATAAAAGAAAAGCTGCTCTTGATTGAACTGCTTTTGTCGTTTTAATAATCAATTTATCTGTAACATACACACTGAAGTGATTTTTACGTTTGATTATTTGTTTTTCTAACTTGAATGCTTTTGTTTAGATGTAAAACGAAAAAAGTAATGCAGGCCCATTTGTTTCTTTCTTACATTTGTTCTACTGTTGTTCTTTGCATCTGTTCTTATTTTTAATAACAAAGATAAAATAAAAAAATGCCTATATTGTGATTATTAATATAGTAATTAATATTAAAACCCTTGTGCGGTCTTCGGTCACTTTTGACCGAATAATTTTACATTTTTAATATTTAAAAATCGTAGCTTCATCGGAATGGTACGAAACTTGGTGACTTTTATGGCACTTGGTATGTTAACACACAAAATAATTGAGGGCATGATTCGAAAAAGCTAAGTGCTCGTAAAAAAAATAGTCACACTCATGGTCTTCGGTCAAAAATTCATTTCCATAGGAAATGAATGGGAAATGGCAAAAAAAAATTTAAATACAGAAAATTTTTGTGTGTACAATCTATAAATCCCCCACGATGCAGAAAAAAATTGAATTCACAGCAATGAAGGGGTGAAAGTCTAAAACATCAAGAGTGCAAAACAGACATCCACTCACACTCACAGACACACACAATTATACACACTCCAATGAATTGGTATGGCTATAACCATATAGCCAAAATGAGTCAGAAGACTGAAATAAGAGGCTAAAATCAGATCAGGCCCAGAAGGATTATGCTCTGATAAAGCATTCCTGTTTATTTTTATTACATTTTTATAGAATTTTAATGTTTTGTATAACAAAATGCTTTCTGTATTCAGGTTTGACTGTAGTAATAATAATTCAAAAACTGACGCTTCAAATCAACATTTAAAAAGAGAGAGAGAGAGAGACAGCAGGTGAATGTGTGTTGTGTTGTTTTGTGTTGTGTGTGTGTGTGTGTGTGTGTGTAAGAGAGAGAGAGAGAGAGATGTTTTTCTTTCTTTGCTCTCACCAGGAGGTGCTAATCTGCCTTAAAAAAATTGATTTTAAAGGCCTAGTCTCTATTTTAATCAGAGATACTGCGTTGATTGAAAAATTATTTTAAAAAATTAGAGACATTTTTTTTTTACTATTTTCAATGGGAAAAATTGATAATAATTATTGCATAAATATTAATTAGTACCATAAAATTCTCTCAAAATACTTCTAAGATGTTATAATATTCCATTATATTACTATGATGTTCATTTAGTTATTAATATTGTTATTATCTTGTTATTTTTATCTTTTTGTACACGTATACTAAGCTTTGGCAATATTGTATCATTTACAGTCATGCCAATAAAGCAATTTTTGAATTGAATTGAATTGAATTGAGAGACCTCTTCTGGCGCTTTGACGGCTCTTCTGTCCCAGTCGATGACTTTATTGAGCGGGTTGTAGAGGAAGGCGGGTTTGCTGACGGACCGGAACAGATCGTCGGGTTTGGGCAGCGGCTCCG
>NW_015548271.1:89591-96261 GCF_001515605.1 Sinocyclocheilus anshuiensis
CGGAACAGAGCGTCGGGTTTGGGCAGCGGCTCGTCTGCGGCTCGTTTGCGGCTCTGCGCTTCAGAAGGTCCGGAAGGCTCCGGTTCGCTTCGGTTCTTCACACCGGACTCACGACCGTCCGAGTCACTGCTGCTGTCGCTCAGATCATCGTAACCCATGAAGAAATTGCGACCCTCTGTTTGCTTCTCATCGCTCATGGTGGATAAAGATGAGAGAAGGCCGCCGGATTCAAGGATTGTGGGTTTATTCGGAACCGCAGATCAATAACAACTAAACAACACTCGCCATTTTGAATTCGGCGCGCGCTGATGACGTAAGCGCAGGCGGAGCGTAACCCGCAGGAATAAAACATATTAATGTGTAATTATTTTAATGTACAGTCTAATTGATGTATAAATTAACATCTTACCCTCATGGTTTATTATTATTATTTTCTCTCTTTAGTTTTTCCTATTTCTCCATTGTTATATTTCTTACCTATCATCATTATTGTTGTTTGTTCTTTCTTTTCTTAATTTTCTTATGTGTTCTGATGACATTGATACATTTTGTATATTGTATACAACGTTTTATGCCATTGATGTCATCTCTGTTCTGTTTATAAGCATAATAATAATAATAATAATAAAAAGAAATAAAACATTGGAGTTTGTATTCTTGATTAAAAAAATTTAACAGTAGATAGATATATATAAATATATAAAATAGAAATTTTTCTGGACCAATTTTTTGACAGTATTCATTGGAAGAAAGCATGGTTACTCCCTGAAAAATTCTGCATTTCTAATAAAATCAGAGAGGTACATTTTACGATTTTGCATAATGTTTATCCAAGAACTCCCAAATTGCATTTTTTTTTTTTTGATCTCTCTAACTTATGTGTATTCTGCAAAGTCGAGGAAGAAACTGTACTTCATTTATTCTATCATTGTAATGAGTTTAAATCTCTTTGGGAGAACTTAAGTTGTTATTTACCTTCTTTTATAAAATGCGATTTAAAACTTTCACTGAAAGATATATTTCGGTATTTTTCTGGCAGTGACCATGCTATCGAACATTTTGTTTTGCATTGTAAATTTTTTATTCATAAAGCCAGATTTCTCAATATGTTACCTAGATTTGATGTCTTTCTTGCAGAGACTTTTGCTTGTTGTTAAATCTCTTAAATGCATTGATAACAATAAGAAAAACAAGTTTCTGAAGGCTTATGACGATATATTGAGGTCTCATTGTTGTTGTTTTTTCCTTTATGTTATTGTATTTCAATGCAGTGCTGTTTCTTGTTGTTGTTGTTTCCTTTTTGTCTTGCATTAAAAAAAAAGAAATAAAATATATTTGGCGTATTTGTGAAATATACTGTTTAAATAATAAAGTAAAAGAGGTTACATTTAAATGTTCACATGGTATATATTCAGCTAAAAGTGTTATTTGTTAGAGATTTAATTTGGATATTGATTATTCCTGTGATTTTTAGAAAAGGAGTCTTGTTATTGTGTATTCTGGGTGGATATGGAAAATTTCATTAGAAGGAAAACAAATATTATATTCAAGTTAAATAAGTTTCATATATGTAGGTATTATTCCAATGAAAATAATAATAATTTTACTTGTGCAACTTTTTATTATTTTGGGAATATTTCACATAGCCAACATAAGAAGAAATGGCCAGGATCCAAGCCAGATTTCATTAATTTTCTACAGGAGACAAAGGACTACTGCACCAATTTGGAAAACATTGTTCATAAAAGAGCAAAGAAGACTTGTAATATTTTTCACGAATATACAATTTTTGATTAATGAATCAATTGTTTACACTCAGGCATGTTTTTAAGAACACTTTTGTATACTGTTGTATATTTTGTTCTGGTCAATAAAAAAAAAAGAAATAAATGAAACATACAACAGTTTGCATAAACGATAATTTAATTGCATGTTTTCAAATGAAGAGCTATTAAGAATATTATTTTCGTCAGTATCAGGATTGAGGCCGCGGTTGACAGATGTTAGCCAGGTCGGACCAATCACAGTCATTTGTGATGACCTGATGAGGCATATTAAAGGTGGGGTAAGCGATTTTTCAAAAACACTTTAGAAAACCGATTCGGGCCGAATAGCAAAACAAACTTGTAGCCAATCAGCAGTAAGGGGCGTGTCTACTCATGATGTGGAGGAGAGAGCGTTCAGTGCACAGGACGGACATTAGCAGAGCCGAGCGACAGAAAGATAGAGATGGCGGATAAAAAACAAAAGAGGAAAACGTCTGTGGAACAAAAGAAGGCTTAAGGCAAGAAGTAGGACCCGTGTAAATATCGGATCAGCTTTCCAGCGCTGGAGAGAACTGAAGGCCTGCGATCGGACGCCGAGGTTGCTTTGTTTCTTCTCGATATGTGAGTAACACCGTGTCTGCGCCGCAACAGCTAAAGTCTGTCTAGTACACTGGACGTGACAAAGCGACCGCTGAAAATCATTTGAAATTTTCAAATGTCAACATTGGCTACCAGAAATCACTTACCCCACCTTTAAGTTAACCGTTCTGTAGAGAAATTGAGTGGAAAAATCTATTAAAGGTCCCCTGAAATGCTTAGAAACACGCAGCGTTACTCTGTGTTGACGTCATTTGAACTGGTGGAATTTAGTAGCCTACACTTTTTTAATCGCACTGAAGTACTGAAGTAGAAATATACTTTTAATTAGTGTATTTATAGTGTATAACTTCAACAATTTTATTTAGCACAAAAAATAAGAATGTAGGCTACTACTAATGCACGTGCAGTATTGAATTATTTTTAGTGCATTCAAGTAGGCCCTACACTTACCACAAAATAATAACAAAACACTCATTCAAAAGCTGCTTTATTTAACAAACCCATCAAAATCATTACAAAGAGCAAAGACACAGTGTTAAGGGAATTATGGCACATACAAATCACATCTAAAAATCCTGAGTCACATCTATCTTACTGATCGACCAGTCCAGTGTACATCGCCTTAAAAATCGTTTACTTTTTAGAAAATACAAGAGTAGGAAGTAAATACTGCAGGCAGCAGAATCCTGAAGACCTGAGTTGGCTTCTTTTGTTAGGATGATGACAGATTTCAGCATGAATTTGGTGAGATGATAGCAGGGAAAGCTCGGGGTGAATTGAAGTTCATGATGAAACACGAAATTCTTTCCGGATGAGCAGATCACTAATAAACAGCGGTTTCTTATCATACAGTGGGGCTCACGACAACTGCAGGATACTTTACAAGTGTCTTTCTGGCAGAGAAATAACGATAACGTATTTTGCAAAGCATCTAGGAGATGAAGAATGAGACCGATATATAAAAGAGAGACAGCTGTGCTTTCATCGTGGCCTATAATTCACGTCCTTATAAAAGGCGGCTGATGTGTTTATCTGTCCACATCGTAAAAGTGTTGGGACAACTCTAAATCCAGTTTTATAGGCGCAAGCCTGTGTCTCGGAGCTTTAAATCTTCATTTTCCTTTCAAGAGGTGAAATAAACTGAAGCATTACGACAGACGCTGTCTCTTTAATTCGGCGAATCCTAAAAACTTAGCGTAAAAACCGTTAAACTGAAAGGCGAGATGTGAAAGAGAAATTGTTTGTCAACGCTAAATGCACAGCTAGGCAGATTAGCAACTTTAGCTAACTGTCACACGCAGAAAACTATGGAAGCCTGTTCCCGCCAGAGTTGCCAACTTCTTTCAATGGAAAGTAGCTAAACCCCGCCTGAAAAGTCGCTAAATGTCGCTAGATGACGTCATACGCTAATTAGCATATTCATGACGTCAGTGCGTCGTATTGTCTTGCCTCACCCGTGCTCACGTACTGCATTTTAATGCAGCCAAATTCTCAATAAAACTGTTTTTATTAATGTATTTTACTGTTTCTGTTGTTAGACAATGGAATGAATATTATAGTGACTGAAATTCGGTCCATTAAGACTACATAACCAGCTCTCAAAGATTAATCTACACTAAAATCCTAATCACGACATTGTCTAATGAAATCAAATACACATACGATTAAGACAATGGCTGTGCTGTGATTTCGGCTATACTAGCATGTAAAATAGCGTTAGAAGCAACAGAATATCTTTTTTTAACTGAAAGTGCTGCACGCTGGGAAAGCAAGAGCTCGCGCTCGTGAGGCAGTACTGGAGAGTCTCAGAGACTAAATAAGGTTTGTCCAAGAAAGTCGCTAGATTTGTCGCTAGTCGCTTTTTTGGAAAAAAGTCGCTAAGGGGGTCTGAAAAGTCGCTAAGTTGGCAACACTGGTTCCCGCCAAAAAAAAGGTAAATGCGAATTTTCCCCTCACAATTCAAACGTTTTTTTTTTCATATTTTATCCTACATTTTCAAATTTTTTTCATAAAAAACTCGCAATTATGAGGGGAAAAAAGTAATTGTGAAATATGCATTTGTAGGCTACTTTCTTTGTCTTGCAATTCTGTTTCTTTTTTGTTTCTTCCACAAAATGAAGTTCAATACTTTTTTTTTTTTTTTTTTTCAAATTGCGAGTTTATATCTTACAATTCCGACTTTTCTTTTCAGAATTGCGAGTTTATCTTTTGCAATTCTGAGTTTATATCTCACAATGTCGTCACAATTTTGGCATTTTTCTCAGAACGGCGAGGAAAAAAGTCTGAAATAAATTCAGAATTGTTAGAAAAAGTAAGAATTAGGAGATTAAAGGTTGCAATTACCTTTTTATTTTTTTAATCCTGTGGTGGAAACAAGCTTCCACAGAAAACCCCACAAGAAACATTAAAACGCTAGCCCTATATATACACTTTCCATTCCAAATGGTTTACAATTAGAGTAAGTGTCCCAAATCATCATACAACGCATCCATGCCTGATTGTTCAGCTAATATTACCCATAATTCATTGCACCGGACAATTTACGATTTTCTAACAACATTTAGTTATCGGAAAGTTGTGAAGAGTGAAGCTGCAACCACAGCAGGTTTTAAATGTATGATGCTAATGAGTTATTGTTGTTAATGGTAATTTAGCTAGGTGCTAACACTACGCTAATGCAACAAGTTGTCCGTGGTGTCAAGGTAGCATGCAATACTGGTGTGCAGTTTAATTACATAGATGCTGGCAAACTTCTGATTGGACGTCACAGTTTAGATTGACGTCACAGTGAGGAAGGACGTCCAATCAGCACCTGAGGATCGTGAAACCGTGACTATGTTTGAATCCACTAGCATACTACTCTATTTCTGCGGTATGTAAAGATTGCATAGTCCGCATAGTCCTGGATGACCTGCTACATCTGCAATACTGTATCCCACAATGCATTGCGCTCAAGTTGACCTATTATTATTGACTGGTGATTGTCAACATCAACCTCTTTTTCTGGTTAACACACAAAAATTCTAAATGCGCTACATACTAGACTAAACACTTTTCCATCTAACAGAGAACGTTCTGGCAAGGTTCTCCTAAAGTTAACAGAACGTTAATAGAACACTTGTTCAAAGTTATCTGGTCTTTAATAACGTCAGCACTAAAACATTACTCATGAAAAAAAAAAATCTGAAACGTTTTAATTGTTTGTTCATCCAATGTTTTTTTAAACGTTACAACTTAATCGTTTCAGAGAACTTTCAAAAAGAACGTTTCTACAAATGTAATGTTTTCTCTAACGTTCACATAACCAAGAAAAAAAAAGTTTGTAATTTTTTTTTTTTAATTTTTAATTTAAAGAAAATATGTTTATTAATAACTTAACGGGAATGTTAGCAAAACGTTCTTAGGACATATTTGCTATTATCTGGCTTCTGCCTTTACAACGGCAGGACAAACGAACAAAAGAACTATACTTAAAAATAAATCTATAAAAACGTTTTTTTTTTCTTTGCTTCAATTACTCCGTAAAAGTACTTCACTATGGCTTGTTTCCCACATCACATCTGCGCAGTCGGTGGATATTTGTTTCCAGAAAACACAGTTCAAATGCTCTATAAATCTATTAATGAACGTGACGACCTGCAATCTACACAACACAAAATCAGCATTCATTGTTTAAAAACAGGCTTTTTTTGGGGCTTGATGGACGTTAAACGTGATAAACTCTGAGTGGATCCAGATGATTTTAGCAGTTTACAGCTACATTTTGAGGTTTAGGGCAATTTTTGTCACGCAAATGAGATTTTATAACAATTGTAATAGTTTTAATTAACTCACTGTTGCTAAAAAAAGTCAATAGCTAGAGGGCCATCCTGACCGAGCCGGTTAAACTAGTCAGTATGGTCTGGAGACTAGTTACACCAGCTAAGACCACAATGTTGCCGGTTAGAAAAATAAATGTACTTTATTTTCCTCACATATGATAAAGCAACAGGTTTGAGACCTGAAATAAGTTCTATATTGTCTTCCCTTCAGATGAAAACGATCTGATTTATTTTATTTGAGTGTTTCTGCGTGTGGTTCAGATGTTCTTCTTCATGTTAATGAGCACCGAGCAGCAGGTCAGCCCTCCATCCACCTTCGCTTTCTCCTGATTGGTCACTGGGATGAGCATGTGATCCTTCAGCTTCTCAAACACCTGTACACATTAATGTATTAATGAATATAATATAATATCAAATAAATTACTGAATTCATTTTAAAATAAACAAATGCTCAAACTAAAATGTTCATATTTTTGGTTTTAC
>NW_015548271.1:96403-98076 GCF_001515605.1 Sinocyclocheilus anshuiensis
CACACACACACACACATATACATATATACACACACACACACACATATATACATATATACACACACATATATATATATATATACATATATAATATATATAAACATTAATATAATGTCATATAATATTTAATATTAAATGAATTACTGAATAAAATGTAAATAAAAATTCTGAGCACATCATCAAATAGTCTTTTTATGTGAAATACTATATTATATAACTATTTCACAAATACTATGAATATTTATATAAATGTTATTTATATAAAATATGATATTTAACATAAAATAGAATAAAATTAAATTGTATAACAATTCTATAAAGGTTTTTTTTCTCCACATTTTTGGCTTCTACCAGGTAAATGTTTTTTTTCATGATCAACTTTTTATTCAGTTTTAACACAAAACGTACACTGCTTTGCTATATGCCAAGTCGTATGTGTATTTAAGTACATAAAACAAACATCATATTTCAAACGATATACAATTACCAAAGCCTTGAAACAAAGATAAATAAATAAATATATAAAATAAATACAATGACATTCGTATCGCTGTTGA
Source organism: Sinocyclocheilus anshuiensis (assembly GCF_001515605.1). Taxonomy (NCBI): domain Eukaryota; kingdom Metazoa; phylum Chordata; class Actinopteri; order Cypriniformes; family Cyprinidae; genus Sinocyclocheilus; species Sinocyclocheilus anshuiensis. The sequence goes on from NW_015548271.1 coordinate 96,961, forward strand.
GATCCATTTGGATTATGTGCTAACCCTGTGCTAACTTCAAAAGTGCAACAATTACTTTATCTTTATTTTTACTTCGTGCTTTATGAAGGACAGCCAGTGATCCAGGTCAATGTTTTCATGAGTGAACCATTTATCCAATATCCGACTGTAAAGCTCTCAAAAATGTGATAATATTCAATGCAGTAATCTTCACGAACAGTTTTTGGGTTTTAATGAATGCACAGAAGCGTTGTGTAATCCAGAGCTCATGACGTTAACATCCAAACGCGCGAGAGCAACATTACACCAGCTCACAAAGCCTCATAAAGAGATGTGTGTCACTGCATGGAGATTCTCCAAAAGCCCAGCCGTGTTTTCCTAAGAGTCCTCCAGCACACGAGTCTGAAAATAACCGCAAGATCTCTTACTGTTTCACACAATCAGCTCAACTATTACAGCGCTGTGTGACGCCAACATCAACACCAGACACACCGCGCTTGAGCTTAAAGAGTTACACTCACTCACGCTTCAAACCAGCACTGGATCACCAGATGACTACACATCTCAGTCTAGTTGCATATATTATCCTTAGTTCTTTTTAGTATCTATTATAGTAATATTAGCTATAATAATTATTTTAGTAATCTTAGCTACAGTTTTAAAGTCACTTATTTAGGTTTAAAATCACTTATTTATATCGAATGAGACAGATCGATTGATTTTTAAGTTTTGGTATGTATGTTATGTAGGGTTATGCAGTGAATTATGATTTATACATGATAAATACAAATAAAAAACACTTTTGATGATGTGCTCAGATAACTGGTATTTTAATTATTATTGATTTTATATATATATTATTGAATAATTATTGATTATGTAATTATTTTATATATATATATATATATAAATGATTAAATCGCGAATGATTAAATCATTTAATAAATCGTTAAATGATTAATCGCGATTAATTGCATTCAAAATAAAAGTTTTTGTTTACATAATATATGTGTACTGTGTATATTTATTATGTATAATAAAAAATATATATATGTTATGTTTATATATTAAATATATCTATATATAATATAAATTATATGAATATAAATATACACATGTAAATATTTTCAAAATATA
>NW_015548271.1:98395-106880 GCF_001515605.1 Sinocyclocheilus anshuiensis
TATATATAAATATATAAATATAAAAATAAATATATACAGGTATATATATATATATATATATATATATATATACACACACACACACACTTTAGTCGATTATGAAACTTTCCTCACTTTTTGGCTTTTAAACTGTTCTACACTTATTCTAGAAGTATTTGATGACCTCATCGAGCGCAGTGGAGCCTCTGATTGGTCGGTTTGTTTTTGCAGCACTAAATCCTGTTGAATAATAAAAGTCTGAACACAGATCAGTTCTGACGGACGACACACAAAATAGTGTTCATAACCACACACACAGCCTTCTGTCTAATTACTCTGTAATCTACAATGAGCGACTTTTTTAACGAGTAAAGCATAACATTAAATCTGCGTTAAAGCTCATCTGCAGCCGTATAAAATCAAGCGTAATTATAGCGAGGCTGACGCAACACACAATGAAGCGTTTAGCAGCAAGTGATTGTAATGTCTGTAAATGACCGTCCTAAAATCTCTAATTTTAGAGGGAGAATGAAGCTGCAACCACAGAGGAGAAAATCACGAGCATTACTGCCAGCATAAAGTCATCATCAGTCAAAAATGCCCTGAGTGAGCAGTGAGAACCAGCAGAGGGAGACGCCACACTGAAGCCAGGCTGTTTGACTGCATTTAACCCAGAATCCCTTCTTTTATATCCAGAATAGCATGCTTTCTGTACTCTTTCTGTAATATAAAGGGAGAAATACGTAGTATGAATCCTACATTAAAATTTTAAGATTCATGTAATTGAATTGCATATAAAATTTCCATGCATTTGGATTATACGGTTTTAATATAAACTAATAAACTTAATGTGATGCACATTTGTCAGTCACACATAAATGAAGCAGGTCAGATTTATGAAATCAGTTTTATTCTCATACATTCTGACTAATTGAATATTGCTTTTTCCACAGGTATTACCATATTTTATGGCATGACATGTTCGTACTGTTTAACTGAATAAATGTAATTGTTTTCACAATGAACAGATTTATGCAGATTCTAAGCTATTTTAATGAATATTTAAGAAAAGAATGATTAAAAATATAAAATATAATATTAAACACACGCAAATATATATACATACATCGCAAATTAATCGCACATCAAATTTGGCTGAGAAATTACTATAAAATACAAAAAGGAAAAATATAAACATAATAAAAAAAAAACATTAATTCAAATCAAATAGATGCCAAATTCATATAAAAATTATATGGAAATTATGTAAATGTATTAAATAAAATGATTACAAATATAAATATATGATTATTTATATAAAATCTAACAGTTAATGCAAACAGTTATTAAAAATAGTCATGATTTATTTGAGTGCAGAAATCTGACCTGGTTTTATTTATGCGTGAATGACAAATATGCATCACATTAAGTTTTATTAAATTAGTTTATGTTAAATCTGTGTAATCACAAATGGATTTTATATGCATTTGAAATAGTATGGAAGATTACAATTAGTGCATCCTAGATCATTAGCGTGTGTTCATTACACATATGTATATATGTTTGTTCATTTGTGGTTCTGTAAATTTAGACTTTTCTCCAATTATGGAGTATGGAAAAATATTCCATAATTCCATCTTTAAAGGGATAGTTCACCCAAAAATTAAAATTTGATGTGTATCTGCTTACCCCCAGGGCATCCAAGATGTAGGTGACTTTGTTTCTTCAGTAGAACACAAACGGAGATTTTTATCTCAAACCGTTGCAGTCTGTCAGTCATATAATGGAGGTGAATGGGAATCACGGCTTTGAGAGTCAAAAAAACATACACAAACAAAACCAAATTAAACCCTGCGGGTAAATCTCTCAAATGGACCATTGACACTCTATCTACAATCTCAATTAGGAGTGTCAATGGTCCATTTGAGAGATAGGTGGCGGTAATGCACTTATAAGTCTGCGATCTGCCGTAAAGCAAGAAGAAGAAGAAGTCGCGTCACACGGCGGCTGTTGAGGACGCGCTCAGGACGGTTCAGACATTGCGGTGAATCAGAGGTAAAAAAACAATATAAATACTGTTCAGTTTCTTGCACAGACCGATCGTTTCGTGTCTTTACACATCAATGTATCGTCACGAGCCGCAGGGTTTAATTTGGTTTTGTTTGTGCATGTTTTTTTGACTCTCAAAGCCGTGATTCCCATTCACCTCCATTATATGACTGACAGACTGCAACGGTTTGAGTTAAAAATCTCCGTTTGTGTTCTACTGAAGAAACAAAGTCACCTACATCTTGGATGCCCTGGAGGTAAGCAGATAAACATCAAATTATCATTTTTGGGTGAACTATCCCTTTAACACCTGAAATCACAATTCTTGCATGGATATGGGCCGGATTCACTTGTGATTAAACTCTGTGCTGACACGCATCCGAAATCTGAATCCCTGCTGGGAATCTGGGAATGAGCCAAAACAACACAGAAAGACGGACGGATGAAGCGGCTGCAGCGATAAGGAAACTTTGGCGCAACGTGACCGATTTCCATGACGATGTTTTTCACGTTTGAGCAGTTCAGTTATCCTGATCCCACCCAATCCAGGCATTCCGGTGCCAACTGTTGATCTGAATCTGGGCAAGAACCAGTGTCACAGAACAGCCCGTTATCATTAGACCCGGAGATCCAGCGCTGGAGGAATGAAGCGCATTAGGGATGTGCATTAATCTGTTCACTGCTCTTACTGGACATTATCAAGCCAAATTCATATTCTGGAACATTAATGCATGTTTAAGCGTTTGCTCTCTGGGAATATTTAGCCATACTATTCCAAACGTTTGGAATATTATGAGTATCTTAAATGTTTTTGAAAGAAGTATCTTCTGTTCACAGAGGCTGCATTTATTTTACAAAAAAAAACCCCCACACGATCCTTCAGAAATCATTCTAATATTTATAATGTTACAAAAGATTTCTATTTCAAATAAATGCTGTTCTTTTGAACTTTCTATTCATCTGTGAATCCTGAAAAATATAATGTGTCACGATTTCCACAAAAATATTGCGCAGCACAACTGTTTTCAACAAGAAATGTTTCTTGAGCAGCAAATCAGCATATTAGAATGATTTCGGAAGATCATGTGACACTGAAGACTGGAGTAATGATGCTGAAAATTCAGCGCTGCATCACAGAAATAAATGACAGTTTAACAGATATTCACACAGAAAACAGCTGTTTTACATTGTAATAATATTTCACAATTTTTACTGCATTTTTGATCAAATAAATGCAGCCTTACTGAACATAAGGGATGCACATATATAACCATATGAATTATTACAGTTGTTGTAATTCTATTATGCTATTATATTTCCAGTCGCACCTTGATTTTCCCAGTCGTTTGGATTTCTAAAAAGCATTTGATAGAGATTACATTTATAATAACTAATTTATATAAGATGACAAATGTGAAAAATAGCCACTAACTGCTATATTTCCAGGTTTTCATGATTATTGCAGGAAACCTGGAGATGCACATACAAGCATTTTAGTGATTAAAACCTGTGACAAAAATCAATTCAGGGCAGCTATGACATTGGGTGTGCGTTCAATATTCAGTATTTCAATGATCTGCAGTTAATTATTTCCTTCTTAACTCTTTTAATTCCAGTTTCGATAAGCATCCTTTTGAATTTATGTGGCCGAAGATGGAGTTTACTGTCATGCCTGTAGGTTTGCTGTGAACTAGCTCAGGTGTTGTTTTTTGGACACATTCAGGTGTGTTTATACCTTCAGGGCTTTCTGCGCGGCTTCGCTGGATCCTATGGCGATGAGACCTGGTCCGGCCATGCTGCAGAAACTCTTCAGATGCAGTGCGTCCTGAACGGGAACCGTGGACACGGCGTAGTCCTGTAAAACAGAGTCCGGTCGGGACACACATCAGCACAAAAGCATTTTGGCTCCGACTGGAGAAACATTCGCTCATAAAAACAGAATGAAAATATTGTGTACTCCGAATAAACTACAAGCGCATTGGCTCAGCGGGTAAACAAAGGGGAAAAAACGGTTCGCTTATTGGAAAAAGACACCTAAAGCACTCCAGACCTTGGAAAGAGGAGAAAATGCGCTCAGAGATTCTTGAGGAGAGAACAAGGCAATGTTTTTGTTGAAAGTATGGGTGTATTTACAAACACTGCTGTCTGTTGTACTATGAACATGTTCGATAAAGCAGCTCTGCTTTCACTTTAGCGACCCGGGTGACTTTGTGCTGGTTAAGAGTTTCCATAAACATTCGGCATGTGAACGATAAGGAGCTGCAGGCATCCTCAAGCTCGTTTGCCGCTCGTTACGAACTAGTGACGTTAGAAGCATCTGTGACATTAGCAAAGAATGTTCCCTTCTTACGACCGGCGTTTGATTTTCATTCAGAAATCAAAGCCTGCGGCTGACGTGGTTCTCTGTCTGCGGAAGCAGCGCTGCAGAAGATAAACATCCTCAACGGAGCTTAACTTGATCCACATTAAACACTGAGAGACTGAGAATGAAGACAAGACAGACAGACAGAACAATGTATAGACAGATATATAGACAAACAGATGGACAGACAGATATATAGACAGATGGATAGACAGACAGACAGATGGATAGACAGATATACAGACTGATGTAAAGACAGACAGATAGATAGACGTATAGATAAATACATAGACAAACAGATGGACAGACAGATAGAGAGATAAATAGACAGACAGATGGACAGACAAATATATAGACAGATGGATAGAGATACAGACAGTCAGATGGACAGACAAATATATAGACAGACGGATATAGAGATATATAGACAGACAGATATATAGACAGACAGATAGAGAGATATATAGACAAACAGATGGACAGACAGATATATAGACAGATGGATAGACAGACAGACAGATGGATACACAGAGTGCAGACCAATGTATTGACAGATATATAGACAAAGAGATTGACAGACATATATATATAGACAGATGGATAGAGAGATATATAGACAGACAGGCAGATGGATAGACAGATATACAGACCGATGTATAGACAAATACATAGACAAACAGATGGACAGACAGATATATAGACAGACAGATAGAGCGATATATAGACAGACAGACAGACACACACACACACAGACAGAACAATGTATAGATAAGATATATAGACAAACAGATTGACAGACAGCTATATAGACAGATGGATAGAGAGATATATAGACAGACAGGCAGATGGATAGACAGATATACAGACCGATGTATAGACAAATACATAGACAAACAGATGGACAGACAGATAGAGAGATATATAGACAGACAGATGGACAGACAGATATATAGACAGATGGATAGACAGATATATAGACAGACAGATAGAGAGATATACAGACAGACACATGGACAGACAGATAGAGAGATATATAGACAGACAGATGGACAGACAGATATATAGACAGATGGACAGACAGATATATAGACAGACAGGCAGATGGATAGACAGATATACAGACTGATGTATAGACAAATACATAGACAAACAGATGGACAGACAGATATATAGACAGACAGACAGATAGAGAGATATATAGACAAACAGATGGACAGACAGATATATAGACAGACAGACAGATAGAGAGATATATAGACAAACAGATGGACAGACAGATATATAGACAGACAGACAGATAGAGAGATATATAGACAAACAGATGGACAGACAGACAGACAGATGGACAGACAAATATATAGACAGACGGATAGAGAGATATATAGACAGACAGATGGACAGACAAATATATAGACAGATGGATAGACAGATATATAGACAGACAGATGGACAGACAGATATATAGGCAAACAGATGGACAGACAAATATATAGACAGATGGATAGACAGATATATAGACAGACAGATGGACAGACAGATATATAGGCAAACAGATGGACAGACAAATATATAGACAGATGGATAGACAGATATATAGACAGACAGGCAGACGGATAGAGAGATATACAGACCGATGCATAGACAGATATATAGACAAACAGATGGAAAGACAGATATATAGGCAGATATGATATCAAACACCACTGCCTCTTTTCGTTTTCATTAAACCTAGGCTATTAAAACACTCTAAAAGATGCTGGGTTATTTTTTTAACCCAAATGCTGGGTTCAGCCTGTTGGGTCATTTTATTGGGTTGTTTTTAATAGTTTTACCCAGGTGCTAGGTCATTTTAACGCTGGGTTATTTTTTTCTACCTAACCGCTGGGTTGACCCTGTCTCCGGTGAAACTTCTCAACAACGCAGCTGCTGAGAGCACGGGCCTTTTAAGTCCACAGGAGAGAGCAGTTCTCAGCGCCACCGCTGCCGATTTGGTGCACTCTTTCCAGGAAATAAAGGTTTGTATACATTTTATTTCATTTATGAAGTCTTCAATGTGGTGAAAATTGTATTATTTTAAGCAGCGCAACAGAAGGACGTGATGTCAGTCAGCAGAGGTCGTTTCGCGCTGGAAATGCCTTTGCCTTGCATAACATAAATGGATTTTATCCGTTATAATACTGAGTGTAATTTAATTTGATGTTAAAATACGTTCTCTAATCTCAGTATTGTTTGTGTATGGGCAGGTTTTGGAGTCAGTCGCGGCATCTCTCAGCTATGAGTGAAACGCGAGGCCGCGGTCTAAAGTTCACAGTTCCCCGGCGAACAGCAGCCCTTCACCAGCTCAGATTTCGGCGACACGCCGGCACGAGAATTAGCACTATTTCGGTAAAAAGTGATTACAGAGAACGGTTGAATACACTTAAATTAAAATGCTACTTTTAAATGTGCCTTTTTATTTCTAAAATCCTTGTTAAACGAGTTTAAATGTATGTAATATTGTAAACTATGCTGTATTAATATTCAACTTTATTTCCAGACTCAAGGTCCATTAACAAGAAACACACAATACAAACCAAAACAATACAAATTTAAAAAGACAGTTATACCAATACTTCCTCATAGAGGACTGATATCGCACTTCAGTAAGCTTAGGATTTGACAACAACATTATAATATTATTATGTGAATCGTGCAGCCGACAAATACATTTATACATCAAATTTCTCATTAAAGCAGAGAATGATTGTACTCTTGCCTTACAGAATAAATCACTATTGCACTGCTCCATCTTGGTTTTTTCAGCAGGATTCTCATACAGTCATTGTACGCAACCTGAAGCTTACATAGGCTCTCTTTCTTAAACTTAACCCACAAAGGAGCAGTATAAAAAGAAGAACAATATGCTCTAAAAAGGTTTATCTTTACCTGATCTGAACGCTCTAAAAAGGTTTATCTTTACCTGATCTGAACACATCTTTAACTTGGAGTCTGAGTCAAGTCTAGAGTCTTTGGTCACGAGTCATTTAATGGCTTGCTAAAAAAATCCCATTCATAAGGCTATAGACATATGATCTATATCACAAAAGGCTGTAACATGGGAAATGTCATTACAATTCACATCTGTACACATGATTGCATCTCTGGGTAATACCACCTCATTTTTTTGTCTTGTATTTTGTCCATGGGTGTTCTTGCTTAAAAATAAATGTTCATCTTGTGATTATTGCTGTTGCCTAGAATAATTCTGCGTGTGATTTTTAATTTCCAGCCCATTTTAAGCCAGCAATATAATTTTTAAACAATAGATGATTTGTTGTTGCATGTTTGGTAAAAACGTTTAACCCAACCAGCTGGGTCAAAATAACCCAGCATGTGTTCTGTCAATATTTACCCAGCGCTGGGTTGCCAAATAACCCAAGTTGGGTTGTTTTTAACCCAGCATTTTTTTTAGAGTGCATAGACAGACAGATGGATAGACAGCTATATAGACAGACAGATAGCTGTCTATCCATTTTTCTATCTATATAGACAGACAGACAGACAAACAGATGGATAGACAGATATATAGACAGACAGATAAATAGAAAAATGGATAGACAGCTATATAGACAGACAGACAGATAAACAGATGGATAGACAGGTATATAGACAGACAGACAGACAGACAGACAGACAAATAGATAGACAGACAGACAGACAGACAGACAGACAGACAGACAGACAGACAGACAGACAGACAGACAGACAGACAGACAGACAGACAGACAGACAGACAGACAGACAGACAGACAGACAGACAGACAGACAGACAGACAGACAGACAAATAGATAGACAGACAGACAAACAGATGGATAGACAGCTATATAGACAGACAGACAGACAAAAAGATGGATAGACAGCTATATAGACAGACAGACAGACAAACATGAATAGACAGCTATATAGACAGACAGACAGACAAACAGATGGATAGACAGTTATATAGACAGACAGACAGACAAATAGATAGATAGATGGATAGACAGCTATATAGACAGACAGACAGACAAAAAGATGGATAGACAGCTATATAGACAGACAGACAGACAAACATA
>NW_015548271.1:107067-107332 GCF_001515605.1 Sinocyclocheilus anshuiensis
AGACAGACAGACAGACAAACAGATGGATAGACAGCTATATAGACAGACAGACAGATGGATAGACAGCTATATAGACAGACAGACAGACAAACAGATGGATAGACAGTTATATAGCCAGATGGATAGACAGATATATAGACAGACAGATAAATAGAAAAATGGATAGACAGCTATATAGACAGACAGATAAACAGATGGATAGACAGGTATATAGACAGACAGACAGACAGACAGATAGATAGACAGATAGACAGACAGACAAACA
>NW_015548271.1:107703-108537 GCF_001515605.1 Sinocyclocheilus anshuiensis
ACAGACAGACAGACAGACAGACAAACAAAGAGATGGATAGACAGATATATAGACATGCAGGCAGATAGATAGACAGACAGACGGATCAGACTCACCTTGAATGCGTCGGCCAGGATCTCCGCTCCTCTCTGGTTGGTCCTCTTGGATAATCCCACAAAGAATTCTCTACCTAAACATCAGACACACGTTTACATTCACCTGCAGCGGCTGATCTGCTCATACACATTAATGAGTGCTGCTCCAGACAACAATTTGGATTGTATCTAGTTTCCGTCACCGATCAAAGGAAACCAGACCAATTTGCAAAGGGACATTAGTTAAAGCTTCCTAACGACTCTCTGAGTTCACTGGGTTTACTTCTACCTCAATGCCACTGAACCTTCTGATCTGAGGCCAGTGAGAAGCTTCAACATTCGGCTGTATAAAGAGACTTTATGATGCTTTTAAAAAGACACCTGAGATCAGTTTCTCACATGTTCTGGTGTAACAGTTTAAGTTTGCGTGTCAGTGGTTCTGGTCTGATCTGTGAACAGTGGAACGTGACGCTTGAATCCAGAACAGTAGCCACTAAACGTTCACAACAGGAGATACGAGCTTCAAGACGCCAGAAAGAAATGTTTCTGGCCGGGACCATCTCCAGCCGAACGTCTCCAGACTCAATTAGGTTTACGGCTGCAGTTTTCCAGCCACCGCTGAAGGTGACCCACACTGAATTCAGGGAACCAACCAGACACAATGTACATTTCCACAGCAAGTAAAGCTGATTCACAGCTGCGGGTTTTAGAAAGAACGGTTAGTGCAGTTGTGTTTTATTGTTAGCATAGAGGAAAGAGT
>NW_015548271.1:108640-134501 GCF_001515605.1 Sinocyclocheilus anshuiensis
AGGAAAGAGTGTTTTTTCATAGTGAACTCTTTTCCGGCCATTAGGAAGTGATGTCTACTTCATCTATGTTTTGAATGACAGTGGAAAAAATTATATTTGAAAGTATACAGAAAACTGATATTTTAAATTGTAATAATATTCCACAAAATTTACAGTGTTTTCTGTATATTTGATCAAATAGATACAGCCTTGATGAGCATAAAAAACGTCTTTAAAAAACATTAAAAATCTACTGATCCCAAACTTCTGAACAGCAGTGTAGTCTCAGCTTTTTGATCAAAATGTTGCGTTTATTTTATGAAACTTGCCCACATTCAAGTGTTGTTAAAAAAAGAATGCACGAAGCTGTTTAAAAGCAGAGGCCCTGATCTTTCTTTTGACATATTGCATTTTCAGATATTCATAAAACAAAATATTCTGGGGGCCATGACATTTTTGTAAAAATGATTAAAAATGCTGGCAGTGGCTGGTAACTTTTTTTTTTTTAACGCTGGCAGGGAAAGAGTTAAAAATGTAAAAATAAACATCACAGATTCATGCATCTTTGGTCAGTGGGGTCAAATAGTCGGAGACTATACTGTATAATACTGTATATTCTGCTCTGTTTCTAGGTGACTAATCAAATATAAGCAATCAATGCTCAAGATGCTCTTATGCTGGAAAACATCGTTTCAACTTTTCACAAAAACCATCCTGCTGCTTAAATTTGTATGCATAACATGGCATTGAAATAGAAATAAATGCAAAGCATCTGTGTGTCTGTTTGTCTGAACACACAGGGATTTGATTGGCTGATGCTGACCCACAGGGCGGTCTCTGTTCAATAAAGGTATTATAAGCTCAATTGTGAACCTGTGAACAGGACGTCTCCTCCGTCCAGCGTGGCTGATTCATCGGTCATCTCCACTATATTAAGCCCAAGCTCCGTCAACGCAGCTTTCACGGCCTCCGTCTGAAACAGAAAAACATTTACATTTATTCATTTTGCAGAAACATACAAAAAACACTGCATAAAACCCACACAAAATACCCTAGTAAAGGCTATAACATATACTATAACAGTCTCTCTTTCTTTAACAACTACAAAAGGCTTTTAATTAATTTAACTCTTTTTATTGACGCTTTTCAACAAGGAGATGAAAAAGGAAAAAGACAATAATCATCACTTCAAGGTTTCAATGTTACATGAGATCAGGCAAAAAGTATTTCTTATGCTTATATACTGTATATATATTATATATATATATATATATATACACACACACACAGTAGTGGCCAAAATTATTAGAACACTTGACAGGTCTGAAAATACTGACCTTTTTTGCCTCCAAAACATGATTTCATTTCATAATGTTCATGAAACATGCAGATGGTTGCTCTGAGCACAACAAATATCAGATGAAGTGAATCATACTGTTTTTATCCACTTTTAACTTTAATATTTGGTATGTCCCCCTTTTGCAGCAATTATACAGCGACACATCTCTCTGGCATTATGCATAGTGTCAATATATTTCCTGAGAACTTCAACACTAAAGTTATCCCATGCCTTCTGCAACTCAAGCCAAAGTACTGTCCAGTTTATTTTCCAACTCATCCCAAATTTGCTCGATGGGGTTGTAGTTCATTTTATGGGCATTGTAATGGCACACAAACACACACACACACACACACACACACACACACACAAACAAATTAAAGATAAACAACAATAATAAACATACAAAAATAAATATGCAAAAAAACAAAGAAAGAAATAAATAACTATCAAAGCTGAATATTTAAAAATAAGAATATAAAAAATGTAAAACAATAGTATAAAAAAAAAAAAAAAGAAAAAAAAAAAAAAATCCAGAAATTAAAAAAAATTTTAATGGAAAAATGGCATTGAAAGTAACAAAAAATGTTCTAGATATTTAGCATGTGAGGGCCAAAAATCTCCCTGTTTTTGTTTGTTCTGATCATTTTTTCTTAGTTATTTTTTCTTAGTATCACATAAAAAAGCATCAATTTTCCAAAGATGTGCATCATCAAAACAATTCGGACAGGAATATAATTAAATAAAACAAAAGATATATCACAATACGAAAATAAACAGTGTTTAAAGCACTTATTTTTCCAGGTGAAACAGTTTCTGAGGGATCAATAAAAACACTCGTGAGGGCCGGGCCATGCCTCCAGTGTGCTGTGATTGGCTGATTAGCCCGTCAATCTAATAACGCCAGCCAATCACGTTCACAATCAGTCAAACTGATGGAAATGAACTAATTACACAGTACACCCCACTTTCTGTCACATCCCAATGACAACACGAGTCGCTTCCCTGAGAATTCACTGACTAACCGTCCAAAAAAGTGACTATTGCAACATCAGTGGTGTAAGAAATCAAACTGAACTCTGCCCTCATAAAAGTAAAAGCACTCCTGTTAATCTGGTCCAGGAGGCGAATGTTGGCCTGCAGGGAAAAAGCGAATCTCGGACGCTGCCAGGAGCCGCGGATGACATCATCAGCAGGGGCCGAGGGTGATGTCATGCTGAAGGAAACATGTAAAAGGTTTATGAGGAGAAAGATTTAGAGGAAGTGAGGAGCGGACAGTGAGGTGCGTGTGTGAGGTTTACAGCTGCTTTAGCGGCTCTCGGGGGTCTGGTTTTTCGCAGCATGAATCAGTGTTTCCACGGCGATATCTGGCGATGAGGTCACCGCGGACTCTGCTGTCGCCAAGCATGAGGTCATCCAGGTATGTCGCCACGGCAACCACAACCCCCCCCCTTAACCTCACTTAAATAAGTGAAGACACAAAAACACACAAGAGCAGCTCAACAAACACAGACAAACAAGAGCGCCGATGTAAAACTATTTTTTTTTATTGGCATTACTAGAAGAATATTTATAAGTATGTTTTGGTCTAACACAAATGTCTCTCAGCTTTTTAATAACTACAAAAGTCTAGTGATTAGTTTTGTGATTAAACTCTTTTTATTCATAAATATAATTTATTTATATTTATAAACTAAACAAAAATATCATTATATTATTTTTTATTAATTTTGTATGTTTTTATTCCTATATATATATATGTGTGTGTGTGTGTGTGTGTGTGTGTGTGTGAGACCAGAAGATGAAGATAAAAAAAAACAGGAATATCAAAAAATATAAAAACAATTCAGTAATAATAAAAATAAATTTAAACGTCAGTTAGTTTTGTTCTGTTAACAGATTTAAATGTCGGTCAGTTTTGTTCAATTAGAGATTTAAACGCCAGTTGGTTTTGTTCTGTTAACAGATTTAAACGTCGGTCAGTTTCGTCCAATTAGAGATTTAAACGTCAGTTGGTTTCGTTCTGTTATCAGTTTTAAATGTTAAACGATAATGAATGCAGCAGTCGTCATTTACTCCCGACATCTGAGCCGCTGAAGATGCAGAGGATTAATGTTACATTCATTTTTGAAGGGAATGCGCCGATCCCCGATCTGCCTAAATGCGTCTATGTTCGTGCGAATCATTCATGATCCAGCTTCATCAACAGTAGAAGTGAGTATAAGGGTTTTTTATGAATCTGTGCAAATCGCCTTTCCTAATAACGTGCTAGTTAGCAAGTTCTGTGGCTAAAGTAAACAGTATCATGAGAACGGCTCGTCACCCACGGAAGAGAGGGGCGGGGTCAGCAGAGCTCATTAGCATTTAAAGCAACATGAACTAGAATGGCTTGCTGAAAACAAAGCTGATTTTGACGGTAAAAAGGGTTTTTTACACTAACATTGAGAAATTTTAACCAAAGTATGTTATATACTTTTCATTAAGACCCTAAAGAATCATATCAAACTGTGGAAAATGGGCATCCGATGACCCCTTTAAACATCGGTCGGTTTTGTTCTGTTAACAGATTTAAATATTGGTCGGTTTTGTTTTAGTAACATATTTAAACGTCGGTCGGTTTCGCTCTGTTAACAGATTTAACGTTGGTTGGTATCGTTCAAGTAACCGATTTAAATGGTGGTCAGTTTTGTTCTATTAGAGATTAAAATGTCGGGGGGGGGTGGGGGGTTTCTAGTAAAAGATTTAAACGTCGGTTTTGATTAAAGATTTTTATTTATTTATTTATTTTACAAAAATAGTCTTATTGAAAACTAACATTTTAGTTTTAAAGAACACATTAAGATTTGTGGAACCAAAAAACGAGTTTTTCAAAATCAGAAAACAGAGTAAAATAGTCTACATAAAACAAGGTAAACTAAAATGTGCTCTCTCTCGCTCTATTTACGTATGTATATATACAATAATAATCTAAAAGAATGCCACTGTTAAACAAAAACAAACAACACAAATAACAACGCTGTTTCCGTGTGCAAACATTACAATTTGAATGTTAAAGCATCTGCCACTACCTGGACTGTTCCAATGATCCCTTTAATTTAATCCTGGTATTTCAATCTCAGGAATTGTGACTCATGGGTTTTTTATCCACACTCGGTGTGGAGCTCACCCTCCTCTCTGTCCTTCATTGACTCTCTCTGTGTCTCATTTTGTCCCGACATGCTCCGGCAGTCCCTGGATTCCACCTGCATGCATCAGCGCTGGTCATTATCCAGCGACTCCTGCGGGACGAGGGACGCATTCCTGCCATTCCACTGCGCATGAGCACAAACGGCCTCTAATGCCACGCAGAGCGGCTCTCAGCGGATAAAGTGTCCGGTGTACAGTGAGGAATAAATGGCCTACTGTACCCAGAGATGAGATTAGAGTCCACAGAGACATCCAGCGCTCCTGCCGAGTCACTGAGATCCGTGTCAGAAAAACCATCCTGATGCTTGAGCGGACATTGAGGACCTGAATGACTCAATCACAACTAAACAATAAATGATGCATCCTGATCAGGGTGGGGAAACCATTTTCCCACCAGAAATAAAATAAACAATTTAGACCAAAACGAAAATAATTTATTATACTATAAATAATAAAACAACAAAATATAAAAAAATATACATAGAAAATAATCAGAAAAGATGAAAAATTCAGACCAAAAGGTCAATAGCCAAAAAGAATAAAATAAAAATATAATAATTTATAGTAAGAAAGAATATAAACAATATGTTCACAAGAGCAGCTGAGGATGTAAACGAATCAATTACAATTAAATAATAAATGTTGTGTCCTGAACAAAGGAAACCCTTTTGCCCAACAGCCATTAAAAAAATGAAATAAAATCAAATTCAGACCAAAAACTGAATGCTCAAAAAAAGTACACACACTCACACAGACACAGACACAGACACATACACATACACATACACATACACATACACATACACATACACACACACAGACAGACACAGAGTGTGTGTGTGTGTGAGTGAGTGAGTGAGTGAGTGAGTGAGTGAGTGAGTGAGTGAGTGAGTGAGTGAGTGAGTGAGTGAGTGAGTGAGTGAGTGAGTGAGTGAGTGAGTGAGTGAGTGTGTGAGTGAGTGAGTGAGTGAGTGAGTGAGTGAGTGAGTGAGTGAGTGAGTGAGTGAGTGAGTGAGTGAGAAAGTGAGTGTGTGTGAGTGAGTGAGATAAAGATAGATAAAAACAGATTTATCTGTTAGATAAAGCCCCCCAATGCAAAGTCCACGGATCACCAGCCTGTGTACATGACCTAGACTACCAAACACCAGCACAATAAGCTGGCATTTGTACCCAAGGTTCTCAATGGTAGATATCAATGACTGATATTTTAAAGTCTTAGAGCAGTAAGAGTCCTCCATAAACAAGTCAAATGCACATGACACCTCAAATAGTGTAACTGTTTTGCCATTCTGAGAGATGTTAACGATATCTGGTGTATTAGCAATTCCTAGAAAAGTATTTGCAGGTGAGTTGAACCATTCAGACTGTACAGTAGTGTTTAAAGATCTGCTCATCAGCCACACGGGGAATCTGAGCAGCAATGAGGTCCACAAGTCTGTCATGTCTGGCAGTATATACTCCTTTAAATGATGAACAACTGTTCATGATGTGGGCTACTGACTAGTGTTGTTTTTGGCGGCCTGTTTTAATTTTAGTTTTAGTCTAGTCTTGGTGTGAAAATGTCATTTTAGTTTTTATTAGTTTTAGTCACGTTCATACTCTTTTTAGTCTAGTCAAGTTTCAGTCAACTAAAAGTCTGAGCATTTTAGTCTTATTTTAGTCAGAATTATCCATGACTATTTTCGTCTAGTTTTAGTCGACGAAAACTGATGACATTTTAGTTGTAGGAAGAACCTGTAGACGTGCTTTTACACAGAAAGTGAGGATCTCCTCGCTGATGGTGGCATTGCTATAAATGGTGTGTGATACAGAGTGGTCCACGCAGGGCAGTTTTGGATTGGACCAGTATTCCATGTTTTGGGCTCTTTGAATAGACAAGAGAGTCTGCCTTGATGTTCTAGGCTGGAGCAGGTGAACAATGTTGTTATGGTGCAGCCTGGCTTCCACGATGACAGATGGGTCCTCTACGACTGCATCAGAGACCTCTACAGGTTGGTAAACTGGACAGAACGCCAAAATGTTGAAATTGTCCTGAATTCTGCACATCTCTTGAATAATATAAAGAGACTATATTATATATATTTTTTAATCAAATTAAAATAATAAAAAATCTTACTGGTCAAAACCTTTTGACTGTGTATTAAAACATTTTCTAAAGTGCCTAAATGTCAAAATTAGTACAATATATTTGTTGAAGAATTCTAATACTGAACACACTATTGAATTATTAGGCTGTGACTGTTCCACTTCCACAGCTCAGAGGAATGACTTCATTACGCTCACAGTCACTATCTGCGCTCGTTTACCGCAATCAGTCCCGAACACAGAGAGACGGAAGACTGAAGGAACACGTGAAGCGTGAAAGCTCGTCTATCACCAGATCCTGGAGATCTGCCCAGCTGCAGCCATTCCTCAACTAACTAAAACCTGCAGAGATGCCAGACTCCAGTCATACAAAAGATTGCTGGTACTGGAAATAACAAATGTTAACTGAAATCAGCTTAAAAAAATAAAACAAAATATTTCAGCTTTATCAGTTTAAACTGATGTACTACAATAACTAAAACTGAAATAAAAATGAATAAAAAGCCAAAATTACTATGTAATTTCTATTTCTGTGCACATTCGAGTACAAACGTTGTTAGATTAACAGCATGCTAGCCTTAAACTCCACTGGAATGAACTGAGTGTTAATTCAGCTAATTGAACTTTTTTTAAATCAGTCACTTGGAGAATTTCATGTATGCATATTTTGGTTAATATGACAATCCTTTCAGGGTTTTTCACCGACGCATTTGACCACATTTAACCCTGTAAAGCCTAGGGGTGTCGAAATGAATCGTTGCATCGATGCAGTAATAGACCATAATCGATTATAGTCTATGACGTCATTCGCATACGCGCTCGTCGTGCGAGTATTAAAAATGCACTCTCTAATTTTAAATCGGAGCTTGGCTTTTTCCCGCATATGGTATGTGTGCGCGCTAGAGACAAAAACTCGGCGGGCTTCATTGCATGGAATATGCGCTGTGAGACACGTGCGCATTGTTTGACAGTGCCTCCACTCGCTGTTATTTCAGTGTTTTACTTTCGATACGCTTTCATTTCTGCCGTTTGGAATGCAATACGTATTAGATGCACAAAACTCACGCACTGACAGACTTTCACGTGCGCTTTGTGTTTGTTTGTCCTGAAGCTCGATCGGTTAAATGCGCTTTTATCTACTTTTATGATACGAAATTGATGTAAACACAGTCAATTATGTTTTCAGAACAGGACAAAACATCTGATATGTGGAAATAGATCTGTGCATTAGTGTGAATGCAGTCTATTAAAGCTGCCACTGTCTATGAACTCATCGGTAATAATCAAACGGCAATAATTCTGTCAGGACCACTATCGTCAAAGATGACTGACAATTAGCATACAGTTTGGATTGGCGGTATGGTTCCTTTCTGGGCAAGAACTCCCTGCACCTCCATGCAGCCTAGCATGGATGAGAGCAGGGAGAGCAGCAATAACCCCCCAGGGTAAACAGAACAGAACTAACATAAATGTATTGCAGGTATTGTTAAAGTTCAATCATTTTATGTACACATTTTAGAATTAGTCTGGTTCAAAGGAGAATCAGAAGGCTGAATCCCGACTGACAGAGGAGGAGCTGGGGATGGAGGAGGGTAATTAACTATTGAGCAATGCGAAAACTGCTGATAATACTGAGGGACCTTATATATGAATGCTTAGATAGGTGTCGTATTCCCATAGGTTGATGGGGATCAGCTGAGAGTCAGCTGATGCGAGCTTGACTAACGTGACCTGCCAGAACTAACACTACGCTTGATTGCTGATTAAAAAAGAAAAAAACATAATTATGATTATCTGTAAACTTTCGGATACTTAAAACACTCTCAGATACTGAAAGTGCTTTTTGTTTATCACTTGTACTCGTCTTTTTCCCCCTTTATTACTTTATATTTGCTTGTATGTTTTGAAGCTATATTTACTTTTAATTCTTAACAATAATTAATTATATATTAATTAATCTATTAATTAATTAATTAACAATTATTTTAAAGAATAGCCTGCTTATATAATTTAATAAAAATGCACAAAATAAATTTGATATAATTGTGATGCATCGTGATATCGAATTGAATCGAATCGTTGACATGATAATCGTTATCGAATTGAATCGTGACACCAGTGCCGATTCACACCCCTAGTAAAGCCTGACATACAAAATAATACTGTCGTGAAGATCATTCCTCCGCTGAGGAACAGTGAAAGTAAAGCTTCTGGAAACAAACACTCCTCAAAAGATCCTGAGGATCAGATTTGAGACTCTAAAACATGATTGATGGAGAATCAAGTAAAGCTGAGCTGCTTCAATCCAGTAAGTGTTCATCTGGAGATATTACTGCAGTTATTCTGACCTTTACTTGATAAAACCCAGTCAAGATTTGACACGAGAAGCTCCAGCTGAAGCTGGACGCTTGTACAATTTTTACTCCAAACTATCAATCTGACGACAGAAGGCTTGTGGTAGATTTGCGTGTGACACATTTAGAGGACTTAGAAATATGAAACAATAGGCTTTATGTGGTTTTCCCGCCAAATTAGCTCGGAACATAAATTCAAATTCAAGTCAGCAGATTCCAAACAATAAACTCCAGAGAAAGGCCGCCGTTACCATGGAAACCAGCACACAGCGTTCCGAAACGAGGCATTAAACATTCCGTTTCCCAGAATTAACGTGTCAACCAATAAACGATGGAATGAGAGAAATGTATCCGATCGTGGATTTATAACCCGCAGAAAAACACGAGGGCTCGTTGTGATTGGCCGGAGAGATTACGAGAGTCTGGAGAAACACACACATCTGAAGCCAACACAAACAGCGGGAAAACCAAACATTCTTCCCAGACACCTCCAAAACCCCGGAGACGAACAAAACCCGTGCTGCGCTCTGGACGCGACTGGCTGTAAATATTCATCCAGATCCGCAGGAATGGAGACTCAACAAACACACAGCTGCTCCAGGAGCGCCACGTCTCAATCTATCACACCTCTTCATCTCACTGACGCAGACGGAGGAAATGAAGCGCTTTAAACACACACACACACACAGCTCTGATAAATAAATGCAAGGCGCTCCTGCGGTTGATGGACGGAAAGTTTCAAGGTTTGGATTTAGGGTTAAAGGTCAGAAAAACATGAAAAATGTCAATTTTCTCATCATTTACTCGGCCTCATGTTGCTCCAAACCTGCATGACTTTCTTTCTTTCACAGAACATGAGAAGAAGAGAAATGTTTGTTCATTCATTATAATCTCAAAATAAATTAATCCCACAATTCACTGCAATAAGCACAAACTTTTATCAAGATTGCAGACTTTACAGAAATGTAAAAATAAAAGATATATTTTATTATTTTTCAAATGATTTTTATAAATCTTTTATTTTATATGTATTTATTATTTTATATTTTTATTATTATACATAATATATATTATATACATATTTAAAAAAAAATTATGAACTATAAAATAATCTTATATATAGAGATAAAATGCCAATTAAAAAATAAGTAATAATTAAAACAGATATTACAAACAATAAATAAAACCACATAAAAAAATTACTAAACGTTTAACTAACATTTTATAAAATAAATAAAATAAAGAGATACGACTTTTAAAAATACTATTTAAAAAAACTGTATTAGTAATATAATAAAATTTTAATAAATTTAAACAAATAAATAAATATATCTCAAGATGGCAGACTTGACATAAATGTATATACAAAAACCGATTTATTACCAATAAAACAATCCCGAAATGCACTGTAACAAGCTCAAACACACATTTTTTTCTGAAAAAAAGTTGAGGGAAATAATTATAATTTTATACTGAATAAAGTATAAATACTGTATATTTCATATAGGAAGCATACAAAAAAATATGTATATTTTTAAGTATATTCAATAGTATGTATACATATACATATTAATATATAAGTTCTATATAATTAAAATATATATAGTATTTTTATGTAATTTATTTTTTGTACCCCATTGACTTTGTATAGACAACAAAACAATGAGACTTTTCAAAACAGCTTGACATGAAGGCGAGTAAATGATGACAGAACCTTCATTTTCAGGTGAACCGTCTTTAAAAGTAAATGCACACATGAAGTTCAGTCTCACATGGGAAGGCACCAGACCTGCGCTGAGAGGGGGATTATGGGAAACTACAGCTCTCAGTGTCAGCTGGCTTACGAGCGAGACTGTGAAGCTCATCTCTCACCTGTGCAGGTAAACAGGACCACCCATGTATGTGTGAGAGAGTGTGTGTGTGCAGGGCCGTGCAGAGACCTTTGGAGGGGCAGGTGCTCAAAGTATAAAAGGGGCACATGGAACATGGCTTTTAATAGGGCTGTGCTCTTTGCTGATACACGTATCGAAACGGATGCTTCTGTATTGATACAGCAGCAAATGCCGTGACGCAGTTTTGAAAAAGAAACACAGAACAGAAAAGACCATTTTAAGTTTAAAAGTTAAAAGAAATGTTTCTTTGCACCTCTTAATCACTCTTAGAATTAGAAACGGAATTATAGCCTATTATTATTATTGAGTTTACAGGGTATGGTGGTTTTGCTGTTGTAAACACTACCGTTGTTGTTGTAGTAGAAAAAAAAATATATTTCTGTCTTATTTAAAATAGAATTATATTCTAATCCTGTTCTGAATTTATTAGGTATCTAAAATGAGGAGAAGTGAATATCTGGATGCAGTGTGTGTTTAATTCATCCTCGACGCCGGAGGGCGCTCTCGTGCAGAAAGTCCAAAACAGACTCATAGAAGTAATAACTTATGACATAAGCATCCGGCTATCGCTGTAGCTGAGCTGAATAAAAAGCAGAAAAAATGTGAAAACAATAAACACACGATTGCGAAAATATACGATTTATGTGTGTTTTTCAAACTATTTCCAGGTAATAAATAAACTTTATGAATAATGCAGTACTGATTGACATATCATTTAGTAGCCTATAGAAACTATAAAATATATTTCCTGCCTTATTCTGTGATAAAAATGGGGAAAGGTGCTCGTAGTAGCCTTTATAAACCGATCATAAAATTGTCATTAGGAAAATATCGAACAAAAATAATATAGCCCCTTGCTGCAGCTAACCTTACTTCCACGTGTGTGTGTGTGTGTCTGTATGTGTGTGTGAGAGAGAGAGTGTGTGTGTGTGTGTGTGTGTCTGTATGTGTGTGTGACCTGACAGAATCACACAAACGCACAGGAGCCATAATAAATCACATCACATGCAGTTCACTACAGGATTTACTGTAGTTTGAGGAGACACTCTTCTGTGTAATTTATCGGAGTAATTAATACACATGAACAGTAATTACAGCAGTTCACTTCTGTAGAGGCGTATTTTTTCATGCCATTTCACAGCAGTGCTGGTAAAACAAGCTGTGAATCATATTTAATCTCTTCAGAAGAAACATTAATCTTCAAACTAATTTCAAATGAGTTTCTCTTCTAATCTTGAAGTGTCTAAAGGAGGAGAGGACTGGACAACATTCAGCTGCTGTGTGTGAGTGTGTGTGTGTATGTGTATGTGTATGTGTGTGTGTGTGTGCGTGTGTGTGTGCATGCGTGTGTGTGTGTGTGTGTGTGTGTGTATGTATGCGTGTATGCGTGTGTGTATGCGTGTGCGCGCAGAAGGAGAGACAGAGGAACTGCAACTTTTTAACCACCAATCAGGGCTGTGTTTCCCGTATAACATCGTCACTCGCTGATGAACCTCCACAGTACGATACATTATTGTGGAAATGAACTACCAAGTCATGACTGTTTCCCGAACACGGTCGCATCTGCGTAGTTTGAATCACATTAGTTCAACGATATAGGGCTAATTATTAATTAATTAATTAATTAATTATTCTGCTAATGAATTGATCTGAGATGGTGCTGGGTTGAACATGGCACCTGATGACTAATTTACTATTTTTTGTTCTCTGTCATTTTGCTTTATTTCATGTTTGATTCATCACGGGTTCCTTTTACATCATACTCCGGGGTTCATAATAATATACATTTAATTTATTTTATTTTTTGACTTTATCTTTTGTTGTGAATTCTTTACAATTTTTTTATATATTTTTTTTAAATATATTATTTACATATTTTGTCTATTATTCTATAGTATTCTAGATTATTTAATTCTTTTTTCATTTTATTATTTTTTTCATTCTATGATCAGATTTTTTTATTTTATATTTTTTTATATACTTGTTTCCGTAATGTATAATATTTATTCAAACATATTTTATATAAATGGAGCTAGACTTCACTGAAATGGGCCCCCTGTGGAGCCGGGCCTCCTGATGGAGCTGAGCCTTCGGACAGAGCTGGGCCTACTGATGGAACTGAGCCTCCTGATAGAGTTGGGTTTCCAGATGTAGCCGAGCCTCCTAATGGAGCTAGACCTGACAGAGACGGGCCTCCTGTAGTCTGTGCTTGGAGACGTTTATGGAGCTGGGCCTCCTAATGGAGCTAGACTTCACTGAAATGGGCCCCCTGTGGAGCCGGGCCTCCTGATGGAGCTGAGCCTTCGGACAGAGCTGGGCCTACTGATGGAACTGAGCCTCCTGATAGAGTTGGGTTTCCAGATGTAGCCGAGCCTCCTGATGGAGTTAGACCTGACAGAGACGGGCCTCCTGTAGTCTGTGCTTGGAGACGTTTATGGAGCTGGGCCTCCTAATGGAGCTAGACTTCACTGAAATGGGCCCCCTGTGGAGCCGGGCCTCCTGATGGAGCTGAGCCTTCGGACAGAGCTGGGCCTACTGATGGAACTGAGCCTCCTGATAGAGTTGGGTTTCCAGATGTAGCCGAGCCTCCTAATGGAGCTAGACCTGACAGAGACGGGCCTCCTGTAGTCTGTGCTTGGAGACGTTTATGGAGCTGGGACTCCTAATGGAGCTAGACCTCACTGAAATGGGCCTCCTGATGGAGCTGAGCCTTCTGACAGAGCTGGGCCTCCTAATGGAGCTAGACCTCACTGAAATGGGCCTCCTGATGGAACTGAGCCTTCTGACAGAGCTGGGCCTACTGATGGAGCTGGGCCTCCTGATAGAGTTGGGTTTCCAGATGTAGCCGAGCCTCCTGATGGAGTTAGACCTGACAGAGACGGGCCTCCTGTAGTCTGTGCTTGGAGACGTTTATGGAGCTGGGCCTCCTATTGGAGCTAGACCTCACTGAAATGGGCCTCCTGATGGAGCTGAGCCTTCTGACAGAGCTGGGCCTACTGATGGAGATAAGCCTTCTGACAGAGCTGGGCCTCCTAATGGAGCTAGACCTCACTGAAATGGGCCTCCTGATGGAGCTGAGCCTTCTGACAGAGCTGGGCCTACTGATGGAGATAAGCCTTCTGACAGAGCTGGGCCTCCTAATGGAGCTAGACCTCACTGAAATGGGCCTCCTGATGGAGCTGAGCCTTCTGACAGAGCTGGGCCTACTGATGGAGCTGAGCCTCCTGATAGAGTTGGGTTTCCAGATGTAGCCGAGCCTCCTGATGGAGCTAGACCTGACGGAAATGGGGCTCCTGATGGAGTTGGGCTAAACTGGCGGAGTTGGGCCTCCTGATGGAGCTGAGCCTCCTGACAAAATTGGGCCTTCTACTGTAGCCGAGTCTCCTGATAGAGTTGGGCCTTCTGATGGAGCTGTGCTTCCAGATGTAGCTGATCTTCCTGTGGAGCCGGGCATCCTGACAAAGTTGGGCCTCCTGATGGAGCTGGGTCTCCTGACGGAGCTTGGCCTCCTGATGGAGCTGGGCCTCCTAACGAAGTTGGGCCTCTTGATGGAGCTGGGCCTCTTGATGGAGCTGAGCCTCCTGACGGAGCTGGGCCTCCTGACAGAGTTGGAGCTGTTTATAGAGCTGGGCCTCCTGATGGAGCTAGGTAACTGGTTGGCGATTGAGACCTTTGTTGTGGAGTCTAGGTCTAGGTAGCTAGCTGAAACCTAATAAGTTGTCTTTTTATATTTTATTTTATTTTAGTTGGTGAAATTTATTTCAAGTGACAATGTTTTTTTCTTCTTTTTTTAATTTTAGTCAATGATCATCTCAAGCTTAAAACTAAAAAGGCAGATTTATATTTTCATGTATAAAGACACGATTTATACAGTTGAAAAGTAATATGTTCAAAATATTATTTTTCTCCACTATAGTATACTCTACTGCTAGATGTATTATTTATTTAAATATTTTTCATTATTTATTTATTTTAATAATTATTATTTATTGCAGTGTTATTTTAATATTGAGATACCATTGTAGATTTAATATATATATATTTTTTTATATATATATATATATACTGTATATATATATATATATATATATATAACAGCGTTAAAATATATAGATTCAAATGTATATATATTTAGATAGAATGCATGCTAGTTGCTATAAACTATAGTAACTATGGTTTCGGGTAACGACAGAACTTGCGACCATAGCTGGCTAACGATGCTTTTGGGAAACGCACCCCAGAACAGAACACCCTAGAAACAGCATAGCAACACAAAACCACCAAGAAGTCCTTTCAAACTGCGTAGTGAAGACCATCACAACACCAGCAAACACACACTCACACATTCACCTCACAATACACACACATCTAGTTAATACACGCCCATTAAGACAGCAGAATGAATGCGTGTGTGTGTTTGGTTCAGGTTTCCATCTCTCTGTGAGCAGCTCTTGAGGAATGAGAGGTGAATTCCTGATAAGACAGAGTCAACATGAACAGAGTTTGATTCCAGCAGCATCAAAGGGATCAGACACACTCCCTTCTGCTTAACCAAGCTCCTTTATCAAAAGATTCAGCAAGTCACATGACTCAGTCAGGGTCCAAAGGAGAGTAAACATGGCTTTGAAGAGAAAACACTCACCAACACTGAGCCGCAATGTAAAAATGAATGATATCTGATGCAACTGAACCAAAATACTTCTGCTTTAGTGTTTCACAGAACAAAGAAAGTCAGAGAGGTTTGGACACGAAGGTCAGTAACAGATGACAAAATTTTACATTTTTCAGTGTAAAATAAATTTGTGTATTTTATACACTAGGCTTTTCAAACTGGTCTGTGGAAAAGTTTATAGAAAAACAGGGTAAAAAATCCACAAAAAATAAGGCTTAAGTGAATAAATCATTTCCATAAAACCATTAAAAAAAAAAATTAAAAAAAATTCGCTACTTGAAATACATTGTTAGCTGAAGTAAAATAAAAATAAAAAAATTAAAAAAAATTCGCTACTTGAAATACATTGTTAGCTGAAGTAAAATTAAAAAAAAAAAATCTTATTTCAGCTGCCAAGGCAACATTTATCATTTTAATTTACTTTAATGATGTAATAAAATAAGCAAACCTAAAATAAAAGTAATAAAAACTATGTAGACATAAATCTAATATACATGATTTAAAATATGATAAAAACTAAATTTCTAAAGCCTTAACTAAACTTAAAATGAAACACAATATACAGTATATATATATATATATATAAAAAAAAATATATATATATTAAATCTACAATGGTATCTCAATATTAAAATAACACTGCAATAAATAATAATTATTAAAATAAATAAATAATGAAAAATATTTAAATAAATAATACATCTAGCAGTAGAGTATACTATAGTGGAGAAAAATAATATTTTGAACATATTACTTTTCAACTGTATAAATCGTGTCTTTATACATGAAAATATAAATCTGCCTTTTTAGTTTTAAGCTTGAGATGATCATTGACTAAAATTAAAAAAAGAAGAAAAAAACATTGTCACTTGAAATAAATTTCACCAACTAAAATAAAATAAAATATAAAAAGACAACTTATTAGGTTTCAGCTAGCTACCTAGACCTAGACTCCACAACAAAGGTCTCAATCGCCAACCAGTTACCTAGCTCCATCAGGAGGCCCAGCTCTATAAACAGCTCCAACTCTGTCAGGAGGCCCAGCTCCGTCAGGAGGCTCAGCTCCATCAAGAGGCCCAGCTCCATCAAGAGGCCCAACTTCGTTAGGAGGCCCAGCTCCATCAGGAGGCCAAGCTCCGTCAGGAGACCCAGCTCCATCAGGAGGCCCAACTTTGTCAGGATGCCCGGCTCCACAGGAAGATCAGCTACATCTGGAAGCACAGCTCCATCAGAAGGCCCAACTCTATCAGGAGACTCGGCTACAGTAGAAGGCCCAATTTTGTCAGGAGGCTCAGCTCCATCAGGAGGCCCAACTCCGCCAGTTTAGCCCAACTCCATCAGGAGCCCCATTTCCGTCAGGTCTAGCTCCATCAGGAGGCTCGGCTACATCTGGAAACCCAACTCTATCAGGAGGCTCAGCTCCATCAGTAGGCCCAGCTCTGTCAGAAGGCTCAGCTCCATCAGGAGGCCCATTTCAGTGAGGTCTAGCTCCATTAGGAGGCCCAGCTCTGTCAGAAGGCTTATCTCCATCAGTAGGCCCAGCTCTGTCAGAAGGCTCAGCTCCATCAGGAGGCCCATTTCAGTGAGGTCTAGCTCCATTAGGAGGCCCAGCTCTGTCAGAAGGCTTATCTCCATCAGTAGGCCCAGCTCTGTCAGAAGGCTCAGCTCCATCAGGAGGCCCATTTCAGTGAGGTCTAGCTCCAATAGGAGGCCCAGCTCCATAAACGTCTCCAAGCACAGACTACAGGAGGCCCGTCTCTGTCAGGTCTAACTCCATCAGGAGGCTCGGCTACATCTGGAAACCCAACTCTATCAGGAGGCCCAGCTCCATCAGTAGGCCCAGCTCTGTCAGAAGGCTCAGTTCCATCAGGAGGCCCATTTCAGTGAGGTCTAGCTCCATTAGGAGGCCCAGCTCTGTCAGAAGGCTCAGCTCCATCAGGAGGCCCATTTCAGTGAGGTCTAGCTCCATTAGGAGTCCCAGCTCCATAAACGTCTCCAAGCACAGACTACAGGAGGCCCGTCTCTGTCAGGTCTAGCTCCATTAGGAGGCTCGGCTACATCTGGAAACCCAACTCTATCAGGAGGCTCAGTTCCATCAGTAGGCCCAGCTCTGTCCGAAGGCTCAGCTCCATCAGGAGGCCCGGCTCCACAGGGGGCCCATTTCAGTGAAGTCTAGCTCCATTAGGAGGCCCAGCTCCATAAACGTCTCCAAGCACAGACTACAGGAGGCCCGTCTCTGTCAGGAGATGCTCCTCTGTGATCAGGGCCTCTTCCTGTAGCCGACAGATCCAGACGGACTCTGTAATGGAAACTCTGACTCCAGAGCCTGATGGGAAAAGCGCTGGCATCTCTGGCCTAATGCCCCGTTCACAGACACACCTCACCTTTCCCCCGCACCGGCGATGTGGAACGAACAGAGAGGAAAACAGATGACGAGACACCAGAGAACGTGCGTGTGGCTGTAAACAATTAAATCAAGCAGGCATATTACTCAGACCTACAGACAGAAACGTCAACAAACTAAACTACTAACCCTGAGAGTTAAACTCGAGCGCTTGTGCTCCAGACGCGACTGACAGCGCACATCGTGCAGATCGGACGACTGAACTATTTAATCACACTGACTTTCACTGAAGAAGAGAAGAAGCCCACATCTAGAGATCAGAGTATCATGCAGAAACACTTTTATTAGTGTTTTAATTTAATATGTTTTTAAATTGATTGTAGCTAATACAGTATTTAAAACAACTCAAAGCAATGCCATTGGTTTATGTTAATATAAATGTTTTACTTTTTTAATAAAAAGCTAACTGAGACTTATCATTGCTCTTTTGTTGATTTTGATAGCTTCTATTGTCCTCATTTGTAAGTCATTTGGATAAAATAATGTATAATGTAAATGAAATAAATAAATAATAGCAAATACAGTATTTAAAAAAAAAACTTGAAGCAATTCCATTTTTTTTATTGAACAATTATTATTTTTTTTTTTACTGTTTAAATAAAAAGCAATGCCATTGTTTTAATGTTAATATATTTTTTTCAATGAATGAATCACAGCAAATAAAGAATAAAAAAAACATGAATGTTAATATATTTTTTTAAATGAATGAATCACAGCAAATAAAGAATAAAAAAAACATGAAGCAATGCCATTGTTTTAACTTATATTGTTTTAACATTTTTAAAACATTAAAGCAAACAGTATTTAAAAACAGCTTCAAGCAATGCCATTGTTTCAATTTAATGTCAATGTTGTTTTTTAATTAATACATTTTTCATTTAAAAAAGAAGCAATGTCACTGTTTTAATTTAACGTTAATTTAAATAATAATCAAATATATTAATATTTTTAATAATAATATAAATTAATTAAAAACAAAAAGCAATGACATTATTTTAAACTAATATTTTATTATTATCATTTCACTGTTTTAAGTAAAAAAAAAAAAAACAGTTATAATTTAATACATTATTATTATGATTATTATTTAAATTCCTATTGTAAATCTCCAGCGAGCACAGACTCTTTCCTCCTGTGGACGTGCTGATGGGATGATAGTTTATTTGCTCTGAAGGCACACTGAGTCTCTGATGGCATCTCAGTGGACATGGACTCTGTCATGCTGTCATTCCCAGCATTCCTGGCGTTCCCTGAAGGGTGTCTTCACTGAGCGAAAGAGAGAGACACTGGAACAACCTCACGACTCGGATCAAACTCATCTGTCAATATAATATTCATATACAGAACGCTCTGACACAAAAAAACTCAACGCTGTGATCTTAGAGTGTCATAGGTGGTAGCTATGTGGTTGCTAGGGTGTTCTATTAAATAACCAATAAAAGTTCCTTTACTTATTTTTTTTGTGATAATGGCAAATTTGCATATAGAACATATAACCTGCTAAAAAACTTATTAATATTTATTTATTCATTTATTTATAAATGGAAGCAAGCCTTTTCCAAAAATACTTATAATAATAATAATAATAATAACAATAATAAATTATACATAAATATGACAAAATCCCTACTACAAAGATTAACCACTCAATGATTAGTTTTGAACATTATTTACAACACAACTGGGATTAATGATACACACAAACACAATGCCACACACAGAGAAACACACACACACACTCACACATCTGGATTGCATCACATTCCTCAGATAGTCGATATTCTTCAGATAATAACACACAGACTGAGTTTCCTTCATCAGGAGCATGTGCTGATCACATTCTCACTCCTGCTGATCTCAGAACAGCTCGACTGACTTTCTCCTGATGTTCACACACACACATACTCACACTCACACACACACACACACACACACACACACACACACACACACACACACTCACGCACACACTCATGCACGCACACACTCACGCACACACTCACGCACACACACTCACACACACTCACGCACACTCTCTCACACACACACACACACACGCTCACGCACACACACACACGCTCACGCACACACACACATACACACTCAAATAATAGATCAAATAAATAAATAAATAAATTCACCATGTCCACAATTTAACGGTTACTGCACATATGATGCAAATAAGAAACACAATTGATCAAAATAACACATTAATTATAATAAATAGTAATGCTAAACGAACACTAAAAATGCAAAAATTCATAAAAGTATATCTTAAAAAAAGTGAAGCTGTGTAATTAGATTTTGAAATGAAGATAAGACATTAATAATGAATAAATTTGAAACAAATAAAACACTATAAATTGCTCCTAAACTGTAAAAGTATCTCACTGCCACTCAGTGTCTCTGTTAAAGGTTCACCGCAGCTGAAGGAATGAAGGATCTGGATTCTCGTTCCTTCATCATCGTCTTACACAAACAAACACAGCGGGACTCCTGAGGCCTTTCCCATCTCTCTCTCTGTCTGAAGAGTTCAGGAGCGGCGCTCTCTCATGGAGAACTACAACAAACAGCCAGAAAACTCAAGCGTGAACCTGAAACTTACTCGGGTTTTGCGAAACCAAAATCCTTAAAGCAATAATTGCAATAAATTTGCTGAAAATGTGCTCATCCTCAGACAATCCAAGATGTAGATAAGTTTGTTTCTTCATCAGATTCGGAGAAATCTAGCATTGCATCACTTGCTCAGCAATGGATGCTCTGCAGTGAATGGGTGCCGTCAGAATGAGAGTCTGATAAAAACATCACAATAATCCACAAGTAATCCACAGCACTCCAGTCCATCAGTTAACATCTGGAGAAGACAGAAGCTGAAAAAGACCTTTTTTATCTAAAATATGAGTCCATAATCCATAATAACGCTTCCTCCAGTGAAAAAGTGTTCTGGGCTGAATCAGGAGAGAAATCTGCACAGATCAAGCAGCGTTTAAACAGCTCTAAACAAATATGTGGCTGGATTGTGATGTGAGAGACAACAGCAGATGCACTTTTTCACTGGAGGAAGCATTATTATGGATTATTGACTCATGTTTTAGTTAAAAACGTCTTAATGCTGGATTTGTTTCAGCTTTTGTCTTCTCCAGATGTTAACTGATGGACTGGAGTGGGTTACTTGTGGATTATTGTGATTAGGGCTGAGCAATATGGCCAAAAAATTATCACAATATTTTTTTTCATATCAGTCGATATCAATAATTATCACGATAAATGTAAAAGTTTTATTTCTTTCAAGTTTAAAGGCAGATTTTTGCTCCAATGTGAAAGCTCTAAAGAACTATTCTTTATGGTCAGAACATGACAAACACTTCGTTTCTGAATTCTATCTTAATAGAAAAAAATAATTTCTTAGTTCTGCACGTTCTAGTAATGAGTGATATTGTTTCAAATCAAGAAACAGGTTTGTGTTGCCTGATAATATTAATAATATAACATTTTTTGTCTCTTAGAAATACACATTTGATAGTAGCTTGAGTTAGGATGCAGATTTATGTTCATTATCAAAATCAGTAATATAGATCTGTAAAAACTGTAGCAATCTCATTTTAATATGGTGAAATGTAATTATTCTGACTGTTTGAGGTGTTTTTTAACCTATGCTACTTCCATAGTAGCATACATTTAGATCATGATAATCACAGTTAAAACCACACATATAGCACCTCAATACCATGGTAAAAATATAATATGGCGAGGTATTTGTATGAAAAACAGTAGTCTAAATAGTATAAATGCATAAACGCTATAGCAAAAATACTGTAATTATATTCCATTACTCCTCCTTCAATACATTTAATACATGTCTACATTAAAGGTCCCATATTTTACACCTTTCTGGAGTTTTTCAGTTTTGACAATATGGGACCTTTAATAATATAATAAAATTCGACACGAATACCCAGATTTCCAACATTTATCGAACTGTTGTTATTGTTTATCGAGGAATCATTATCGATTTATTTCACCCAGCCCTAAATGTGACGTTTTTATCAGCTGTTTGGACTCTCTTTCTGACGGCACCCATTCACATCCATTGGAGAGAACGTGACGGAATGCTCAATTTCTCCAAATCTGATGATGAAAGCAAACTCATCTCATCCGTTAAATATGTGAGCGATGACATCCCGATATTATAAAACGTCGCATGATGACGTGATGCGAACAAAACAAACAAACAGCAACAGAATCACAAAGGAATGAATGGCGAGTCTCTAGCAGAGCTTTAAACAAAAACAAGGACAAACAGACGCAATCAAAACAATATTCACAAAACAACAACACGGGCCTGTTGCCACGACAACCGGCGCTCGGCTGGAGAGCAGCTTCCTTCCCGTTTGTTATTCTGATGATCTCAGAATCATGTTAACACGCACATCATGTTCAACCTAAAAACAGCGCCTCGTGCCGAACAAACAACATGGACTTACTCTATGTGGAGCAAAAATGGAGGCTTTTAGGTGAACATTTGCTGCA
This sequence comes from Sinocyclocheilus anshuiensis, assembly GCF_001515605.1. NCBI lineage: Eukaryota > Metazoa > Chordata > Actinopteri > Cypriniformes > Cyprinidae > Sinocyclocheilus > Sinocyclocheilus anshuiensis. The sequence continues at coordinate 131,082 of NW_015548271.1, forward strand.
TGAAGATCCTTCAAAACCTATTTTGCGTCCTCCAGGAAAAAAAGAAAAGAATGACATTCTGGTTAATACATAATCATAAAATTCATGTTTTTGGATCTACTGCAGCTTTAAGTTCAATATTGTGGTTTAAGCAAAGATTTAAGTGGTAATTGATGCAAAACATGTCCGAAACAAGTGTTTGGTTGTGTAATGTGAGGAATAATCAATTTTTCATGACATAAAGACACACTTTAATTCTGACCACAAATATGACGATAAAATGTAAAAAGTCGTTATAAGACACAACCAATGTTTTTTTTTTTTTATGTAGACGGTTTGTATATCTTGTATCTGAAGCACTGAAATCATTTACATCATGAAAGTCAGACTATAATAATAATAATAATTAATCATTTAATTAATAATAATAATTTATGCATTTAGCAGACGCTTTATCCAAAGCGACTTACAGTGCATTCGACATATATATATAATTTGATTAAATGATATTTACTATCATTCTCACAATTCCATAAATCATATTAAAAATATAGTGTAAACTTTAAGCATTCTGGATAAACTCCTAATGATAAATCTGATGAGAAAATGAGGTAAACTAATTTTTACTTTTTGTTAAATGCTTAATAAATTGTTGTTAAATTGTATACGTTTCATTATTTCAATTAATTAGACGTGGTTTTGGATTACTTATATTTTATGTAATCATTAAAACTGAATAAAAATTGGGGAAAAACAGAACCCAGAAGAATTAAAAATGGAAAACATGGTATTTGCGAAAAATATTTATAAAAATTATTATATTTTTGTTAAACTTTTAATATATTGTTGCTAAATTGTATAATTTCCATGATTTAAATAATTTAGTTTAAAAGTTAATTTCACCATTAAAATAAAATCCAGAAAAATGAAAACGGAATTTGGGAGGGGAAAAAATAATTTCTAGGGCCCTAAACATTTAATTTTTGTTATGCTTTTAATAAATTGTTGTTTAATTGCATAAGTTTTTTCAATTAATTAGACATGCTTTTTTGATTACTAACATTCAATTTACCATCAAAACAGAATTAAAAAAAAAAAGGAAAAAAACTGAATCAAGAAATATTTAAATGGAAAAAACTGAATTTGGGAAACAATAAAATGTATTTCATAGGGTTCTATTATTGTAGAATGTTTTTATAAATTATTTAAAAAAAATAGGACTTCAATTGATTAGACATGCTTTTTGATTATTAAAATCGAACTAAAATGTAATCCAAAAAAACTTAAATGGAATTTTTTTTTGGATAAAATGTATTTCACAGGGTCTTAAAATTTAATTTTTGTTAAACTTTTTATAAATGATCTTTTCAATTACTGAAATTTAATTTAAGCATTATTATAATCCAGAAATATTAAAGTGGAAAAAAAGCGGAATGCAGAAAACTGAAAAAAAAAGTTATTTGTAAAAAATAAAATATATTTATAGGGCCCTAATATATGTTTCCAGGCTCTTGCGTGACGTGAGAAGGAACCCGAAAGGAATCTGAGCCGCTTCAAACAGATCTAACCTGAATAGTATGTGTCCTGAGCAGCAAATCAGCATATTATTATGATTTCTGAAGATCATGTGACACTGAAGACTGGAGTAATGATGCTGAAAATACAGCAGTGCATCACAGGAATAACTTACATGTTAAACTATATTTTCTCTAAAGTGCAGTGAGGAGTTTACAGACGTCGACAGGAAGTTTCTTATGCAACAGGATCTGCAGCATCTGTGAAAGATTTGTAGCGTCTGGACCAATCAAAAACACAATTTTTCATTTGATTTAACAAATCAGTTATTCATTCTGCATTCATATCCAGATCCCGGACAGACGTGTCCTCACAGGAACGGCACGCAGATGTGCAGCGTGGGACACAGGTGCATGCTGGGATATCGAGCCCACGGCCAATCAGACGCACAGCCACGGCTAACGAAGGAGAAACGCCTGGACGACTGCAGCAGCAGCAGCAGACATACGTACAGCAGAGACGAATGTTTCTGTCATTATCATTCTTGAAGTGGCTCGTGTTTGAGGTAAGGTTGGAGCGTGACGAAGAAAACAGCCATCTTCACCAGTTTCTCACAGACACACATGAGCTCATGGACTGAAAGCAGAGGACTGAACTCTGACCCGCCTCATTTCTGAAAAAAATGATGAGTGTTTCCAAACAACATGCTTTTCTACTTCAGCAGATCTTTGGGGAAAAATAATGGAATTATTTAAGAATGACACATAACAACAACAGAAATACAACAAAAATGATGATGATGATAATAATAATAGTGATAAATAATTAAGTTATAGAAAAAAATAAGTTTATATTAAAATAAAATAGTATACAAATAATATTAATAATAATTTATTAACACAATTAAATTACAAAAATAACTTACGTTTATATTATAATATACATTTTAATAATAATCATTTATTATTGAAATTAAGTTAATTTAAGTTTATATTATAATTATTTAAAAACATAAATAACAACAATTATAATAATCATTTAAATACTAATATAAAACATTATAAATAATAATTTATTATAAAAAAAAATAAGTTTCACATGTAAAAATATTTTTTATTTAAATAAATGTTAAAATAATTTTACATTATAAAACAATTATCAAACAACAAAGAAATAGTAATAATTTATTTAATGTTTATTTACCTTGTATAACAACAACAATAATAATTTATTATAAAAGTTACATTATAAAATTGTACATTATAAAATAGTAATAAAAATAGTAATAATTAATAAATAATAAAATGTAATTAAATAGTTTAACACTGTAAAATAATAATAATAATAATTTAATTACATTATACAGTAATTTTACATTATAAAATAATAATTTATTATAACAATTTAATTAAATAATGTTTCATAAAATAATATATTACAAATATTACATTATAAAATTGTACATTAAATAATAATAATACAATTTATTATAAAATGTAATAAAAGTGATATATTATAATTATTATACATGTTTTTATTGCTGTAGTTATTAAATAAAACAATCCAATCCGTTCTGTAAATAAGCTATCAGACAGCTGAAACATAAAAATAACTGGTTAAATCACTGAGTAATAATTCATAAAACAAACTATATTAGTGGATATGTACTCATCAGGAAGTCAATCTAGCAATGATGGACTTCTGTTTGACTTCGAACATTAAGGTGGAATATGAGAAAGTGCTTTAGCATCCAAAATATGACACACTTCACCTTTCAGAGCATCGCGTGTGTGCAGCAGGTGAAGTCATCGACCCGATCCGGAGCACAGAGGTCACCGGGAAACAATGACGTCAGCTGATCACACACACACACACGCGCACACACACACACCACAGGCAACATGTGTGTTCTGTTTATGGACGCTG
>NW_015548271.1:135335-137778 GCF_001515605.1 Sinocyclocheilus anshuiensis
ACCTGCAGGTCTCATCTCAGATGTTTCTCCCCATGTGATTTGTCCTCGAGAAAGAGGAGAAAGATTCGGATTCATTTCTCACAACTCGGCTAATTCGCAGATTAACTGCAAAAAGTAACCATCGTAGAGTCAAAGTGTATGATTTGTACGTGTGTTGTTTTGCCAGTTTACACAAGAAGAGTCAAAAGAACTCGATCCAGTGCTCGAACACAAAGTTGATTTTGCTTTCTCCTCTCTCTGAACAGACACAAACACAAAATTATATCAAAACACTCGTCTCGTCAATCATTCTCATAAATGCAGTCGGTTATTTTGGGGTCATGAACCGAGAAACTAAAATTCCCTTGATCTTTTGACATACAAGGAGTCATTATGCTATAAACAATATCCTGTAAGTTTCAGAACTCAAAACTTTCTTGTTAGTTTATAAACAGCTTATATTGAAGGCAGTCTGCCAAAACGACAGCTTGTGGAATGTTCTACTCTATGATGTTATAGTGTGGATAAGCACCGCCTCCGCAGAAGATGATCCACATCGCTGTCTGTTTAGCCCAGCCCACACACTCTGCAACACTGCCTGTTTAGACCCGCCCACTGATTCTACAGCACTGCCTGTTTAGCCCCGCCCACGATTCTACATCACTGCCTGTTTAGCCCCGCCCACCGATTCGCGCATGTAGTGTAAATAAAGAAAGACGCAGGTCACTGATGCTGGGTTAACTTCAGACTCCAGTAAACATAGGCTCAAAATGCGGCCTGATTACTTGGACAAAAGTTTTATCCATAATTGACAGCAAACATGCATTCAGATATAATTAAAAGCCCACTTCACAATCCAATAACATGAATAAAATCTAATTTTGCCCTACTTTTTTTACTCTCAATTTCTTGTATGTCACACTAGATGGGTACAATGGTCTGCGAATGGATTCTACAGCACTGCCTGTTGAGCCCCGCCCACTGATTCTATAGCACTCCGTTTAGCCCCGATCACGATTCTACAGCACTGCCTGTTTAGCCCCGATCACGATTCTACAGCACTGCCTGTTTAGCCCCGCCCACGATTCTACAGCAGTGCCTGTTTAGCACCGCCCACCAATTGTACAGCACTGCCTGTTTAGCACTGCCCACGATTCTACAGAACTGCCTGTTTAGCCCCGCCCACCAATTCTGCATCACTGCCTGTTTAGCCCCGCCCACGATTCTACAGCACTGCCTGTTTAGCCCTGCCCACTGATTCACGCACGTAGTGTAAATAACGGCAAGGATAATTTTTTTATTGCTGATTCGAAAAATGATCCAATTCGCGATTCAAAAACCGCAATATGATCCGAACCATGTGTTTTCTGATCTGTTGATCCAGTAGCTGTTACCTTGGCTGCTTTAGGCCTGTCATGGATAAATAAATACGACACTAAAACCACCAGTAGATGGCAGCAAGTCCCTCAATGAGTGATTCATTGAATCATTCATTCAAACAATTCATTCAAAACTGTTCGTTCACGACTGTTTTCATGAATGGATCATTGACATTGACTCAAACGACTCATTCAAAACTGATTCATTCAGGAAGGAAACATCACAGTGTTGCTGTAAAATGAACTTAATGTTCTGTTACGGCTTCATTTGGAGCTATTTTCGCTAGCGAAACAGAAAAAATGGACAATATTGTGTTGAAAATGTGACTCACTCAATATAAATGTCTTGTTTGTTTCTGTATATATGCATACACACAGACACATACACACACACACAAACAAAACTAGATGTCCATCTGAACTCAGCCAGATGATGAACTTTAGACCAAAAAACATCACGGTCAGCCGCAAGATTTCAGATCCGGCCTACATTTTCATCAACTTGAGAACCGAATTTGTGACATAACTAACGTATATCACAGCCCATCTACAGCCTACAAATGAAAGAAGACTTGTTGAATTACTGTTGCATTAAAGCAAATTGTATGAATATCTATTCAGTTAGCATCTCTCAAATTATAACAACACACACACACACACACACACACACACACAGAGACATGTGTCCTGTGGCGTGTTTCTCACGTGCATGATGGATTCCAGCCACAATCTGACACTTTCATACGGTTTCTGTCTGTCTGTCTGCGTGTGTGTGTGTGTGTGCGCACGCGCGTGTGTGTGTGTGTGTGTGTGTGTGTGTGTGTGTGTGGTCAGAACCGCAGGCTCAGCAATATGAGAAACAGACAAACCTGGAAAATCCATGTTTCTGTCCGAGTTACTGCATCAGTTTTCTTTGGCTGGAGTTTGTTTCCGTTTATTAAAGGGAAAGTTCAGCGAAAATTAACACTGTCATCATTTACTCAAGTTTCTTTCTTCACTGGGACACAAAAGATATTTTGAAGATCACTGAGCTTCAAACAACATACAGGTTTGGAATGAAAAAAACAACAACAACGGACTTATAC
>NW_015548271.1:137888-141993 GCF_001515605.1 Sinocyclocheilus anshuiensis
GATTCTGAGTGTGTGTGTGTGTGTGTGTGTGTGTGTGTGTGTGTGTGTGTGAAAAATGCAAATATATCAATATGAATAATATATATATATATATTTAGTAAAATGTGAATCACATTTGTTATTAATATTTTTTAAAGATGTATTATGTATATATGGTATTAATAATAAAAACAGTATTAATAATAATAACAATAATAACAACATGTATATGCATATGTATATAATTATCATTATGATATTATTATAAAAAATATTAATGATTCTATTGAAATATATTTATTATTTAAAAATACAACAATAATAACAATAATAATAACAATAATTATTATTGATTTAACAAGTATGTATTTTTAATAATATGTATATATTTGTAATTTTAATATGTAAACAATCAAACAAAAACAAACAAATAATCCTAACGACGTGAGGGTGAGAAAATTATGACACGATCATTTTTGGGGGCATTTTGAGCAGTATTACAGTATATTTAATTAAACTGTTTAGGGAGACTACTATAGTGAACTAAACATGCGAGTAGACACACACACACAGACTCTCTCTCACACACACACACACACACACAGCCTCACACACACACACACACACACGCACACGCACAGACTCACACACACACACACACACACGCACACGCACAGACTCACACACACACACACACACACGCACACGCACAGACTCACACACACACACACACACACGCACACGCACAGACTCACACACACACACACACACACGCACACGCACAGACTCACACACACACACACACACACGCACACGCACAGACTCACACACACACACACACACACGCACACGCACAGACTCACACACACACACACACACACGCACACGCACAGACTCACACACACACACACACACACGCACACGCACAGACTCACACACACACACACACACACGCACACGCACAGACTCACACACACACACACACACACGCACACGCACAGACTCACACACACACACACACACACACACACACAGACTCACACACACAGACTCTTGGGAAGCAGAGTGAAGTTGGGAAGTAAATCAGGGGAAACACGTGCCGGTGGGTTTGGATCCAATCGAGTGTGTGTCCATCAGCGCAGGAGAAAAATAACCTGTATTCACAGCATGAGGGAGAAACACACACGTGTCGTGTCAATCAGACTGACTAAAGCGTAATCCGGCCTGGAGAACACGGATCCACGTGTGTGTGATGACACGTGAGCGTAGGAGCTGAGATTTAACTCATTTACACCCTAAAACTGACCCTAAACTACAGCGGTGAGACCAGTGTGTGAATCATACAATGACCCGCACTGCTAACTACACCAAGTTAACTATAGCTAACTATATACTGCAGTCTATTTCAGAGGAATTTACATCTGTGAATCTGCCGTTTCTGTAGGATTGAGGGACCAAAACAGACAGAGAAAATCGCCATCAGTGCTTTTATATGTACAGCACTAATTTATACACATAAAAATAACTAAATAAATATTTTATCTTTAAAATATAAAAAAAATCTATTGAACTGGATTTACAATAAATAAATAAATAGTATACAACTGACTTTACAGTTTAAACAAACAAACAAACAAACCTATATTATAGGGCTGTTATAACATTAGTTATGTAACTAATTAGTTATGAAAAAATTATGTTTGAAAAGTTATGAAAAATGAACGCGATTAAAATATTTTAATGCAGTTAAGGCACTGGCCCCGCCCCCAGACCTGTACATCATCTTACATTTCATATAGTTTACTGTTGACAAATATGATGCAGGGGCAGGGCAACAGCTCCATAAATGCAGTTATGCACTAAAATTAAAGATATTGGTGCAAAAATGCCCCTGTATGTGTTTTTGTCTCATATTTATATCATATGATACGCGATATCACACCAGCAGCGAGAGCAATAGCCCTATCACACAAGTGCTGTTTCTGTCCTGAATATCACGTGTTTAAATGTGATTTTCAGTAAAGTTGATATTGTGTTATATTTTAAACACAATATTATGTGTTTTTGCTCAATTTTGCAAAGAATATATTACCTTTAAAGCCACAGCAGAACTGTTGAGCGTCTTCGAGCAACACAGTGGTGTTCAGTTTCTGAATAAATCCGTGTTTTGAACGAATCGAGTGAATCAGTGACTCAATGCCCATTCATAAAGAGAGCCGTTTACTTCATTCCTGAACGAATCAGCTGTTTGAATGAATGACTCGTAAAGACATTTAGCGCCACCTGCTGGCAGATTTAGTTTCTTATTTAGAGTATAATTTCATGAAAAAATCAATAAATAAATAATAATAATAAAAAAAATAAAAATATTAAAGGGATAGTTCACACAAAAATGTTTATTCTGTCGGCATTTACTCAGCCTCATGTCGTTTCAAACCTTTCTTTTGTGGAACATAAAAGAAGGTATTTTGAAGACTGTTGGTAACAAAGCTGTTTTGGTTACCAATGACTTTCATTGTATGAACAAAAAATACTGAGATGTTATGCAAATTATCTTCTTTTGTGTTCCATAGTTTATGCTAGGCCGTTATAGCCTAAATGTTTATGTGTAATAAATTATGTTGAATCAAATAAAATATTTCTTTCTAAAACTACTCTACAATTTGTAATGTCTACTTGATACTTTTGTGGGTATTTTCACAGTCAAATTTATTTTGAATTTAATTAGATTAATTAATCGAAACATTGTGTAATTAATTAGATTAAAAATTGTAATTGACTGACAGCCCTACTATATTATTTATATTTACTTGCAAATTATATGAATTGTGGCTGATTGTGACATTTTCACAATGGCATCTGAAATTAAAGTCTTCTGCAAAAACAAAAGCAACAACAATGTCAGCAAACAGCAAAACAACAATCCTAAAACAGTAAGCACTTCATTTATTCAAACTGCAGTGCATGCTGGGAGCTCACAGACCCTAAACACATCAGCAACAATGCTGACACAAGTATAAGAATTTCAGACAAATTGAAGTAAATTGTGGTAAATTTGCAGTAAAACAACCACATTTCTCAGCAAATAATTAAAACTATTAAACATCTCAAACATCTTAATCTGAATCATTCCTTTTATTGCTGCCAATAATCAGACTATTGATGCACAAACTGGATAAAATGTAGTTGCTTTTTCCACTGGAGCAGTTTCCCACACTCTCACACAAATTCTTCATGTGTCCGTGTGAGACGGGAAGGACTTGGCCTTGCAGAGAGCACAAACACACACACAGACACTCACACAGAGAGACACACACACACACACACACACTGCTAAATAATTGATGTGGCCACTGAAACCGGTGGCGGTGGCAGTGATTTGATTTCGGAGCCAGTCTGAATGGGTTCAAGATCCTTACAGACACCCCGCGGAGGGCCAGTGAGAAATGTCAATCGCACCTCATCTACGGACGGAGGCTTCTATGCTACACAGAGAGAGCGGCAATCTCCAGGCAATCTGCAGCAAGTTCACCATCCACACACACACACACACACACACACACACACACAGAGACACACACACAGCCTGCACCTCAAATCTAGAGCAACACATCTCTGGGTTCATTTACTCACAATGAAGCTTCGAAGCAAACAAACAATTCTTGTGTGAGACCTCTGAGGGGCTCATTAGCATTTTAATTATTCTCATTTCACTATTCATTCAGCTGACAGACAATCTATCAAATGAGATCACAGAGACACAAGCATGCAATCATCCTGAAACACCCTAGAAACCACCCAGAACACTCCAGAAACCTTCTAGCAACCACCCAGAATACCCTCATAACCACACAGCAACACCCTAACCACCCAGAACATCCCAGAAGCACCCTAAAAACGTCTTAGAAACACCCTAGCAACTACACAGAACACCCTAGTAACCACCTAGAAACATCTTAGAAACACCCTAGAACTCTAGCAACACCCTATCATCCACTCAGAACACCCTAGTAACAACATCGTAGAAACCACCTAGCAACACCCTAGAAACCACCTAGCAACACCCTAGAAACCACATAGAACATCCCAGAAACCACATAGAACCACCCAGCCCCCCCCCCCCCCC
>NW_015548271.1:142296-146000 GCF_001515605.1 Sinocyclocheilus anshuiensis
GTCGCCACTGCTTTTATGAAGTGGTTGCCAGGTTTTCACAACAAAACCCATCCAATCACGTTTCGAGGCGGTCCCCGTTAAAAATCGCTTTCCGGGGATAAAATACGCGTGTTTTGGCGGGGTTCCCCTGGTAAAATTCGCATTCCAGGGCCTAAATATCACGTTAATGGGGTCGTTTTTCAACCCGCGGACATGAAAAACAACCCGCGTCAACAGTGTTAAAGCAGCCCAATTCCGCGGGAAAACCGTGGACTTGGCAACACTGGAAGAGGATAGCTTTCGTTTAGCGCATCAAGAACCGGGTTGACCGGGTACTCGGTACCACCGGTACTTAAAAAAACCTGATACCGTAACGTTTTCATTTTTTTAGTACCGACTTGGTACCGAAATACCGGGTCTTTTGACAACACTACTAGAAACTTCTAGCAACCAGACAGAACACCCTAGAAACCAGACAGAACACCCTAGAAACCACATAGAACACCCCAGAAACCTCCTAGCAAGGCCTTAGTAAGCAAATAGCAACACCACAGAAACCAACCAAAACACCCTAGAAATCTTCTAGCAACACCCTATCAACCACCCAGAACACCCAAGTAACAGCATCCTAAAAACCACCTAGCAACACCATAGAAACCACAAAGAACATCCCAGAAACCACTTAGAGCCCCCCAAAGACCCTAGAAACTTCTAGCAACCAGACAGAACACCCTAGAAACCACATAGAAACCCCCCAAAGACCCTAGAAACTTCTAGCAACCAGACAGAACACCCTAGAAAACACATAGAAACCCCCCAAAGACCCTAGAAACTTCTAACAGCCCTAGCAACATCCTAGCAACCACACAGAACACCCTAGTAACAGCATCCTAGAAACCACCTAGCAACACCATAGAAACACTTAGAAAACCCCAGAAACCATCTAGAACCCCCAAACACCCTAGAAATATTTTAGCAACCACACAGAACACCCCAGACACCTCCCACCAACACTCTAGTAACCACATAGCAACATCCAAAAAACCACCTAGCAACCCCACAGAACACCCCAGAAACCACAAGGAACACCCCCGATACCTCCCAGCAAAACCCTAGCAACCACACAGAATACCATAGAAACAATATAGAACACACCAGAAACCTCCTAGCAACATCCTAGAAACCACCTATAACCCGTCAAACATCCTAGAAACATTTTAGCAAAACCCTAGCAACCACATTGAACACCCCAGACACCTCCTATGCAACACTCTAGTAACCACATAGCAACATCCTAGAAACCACCTAGCAACCCCACAGAACACCCTAGAAACCACATAGAACACCATAGAAACCTCCCAGCAACAACCTAGTAACCAATTAGCAGCATCCTAGAAACCACCTAGCAACACCTTAGAAACCACCCAGAACACCCTAGCAACCACCCACAATATCATAGAAACCACCTAGCAAAAACCAGCAACCACCTAAAACCCCTACATAGGGATTCAATAATATAACAATTTATAATTTTATATAATAAATTAAACCTAAATATATATAAAAAAAAGCTTGTTTAAGATAAAACACAACATTAAACAAGTAATGAAAGTAAAAACACACTGACAACACATTAAAATTGAATAATGACGTCTCTCAGTCATGTGACCACTGCATATGATCATGTGATGAGTGTGATTTCTTATAAGAGGCCTGGAGCGACCCGGCGACCCCTCGTGACCCCAGAGCACAGCTGAAGAAACACGTCAACTTCCTGTGTGCTTTAACACACAGACGTGACACAGATCACACACATCAGCTGTGTGTGTTTGATCAAACAGAGTCTGATCAGCTCATGTGCTCATAGGTCAACCGATAAAAGAGTCTGACCAGGTGACCACTAGACCAGAGGCCAGAGGTCAGAGGTCAAAGGGCAAGTGTGCTTTTATGTGTGTGTGTGACCGTCCTGTCCACATCACACCTCTCATACAACACACAGAGTTACTACAACTGCTTTAAAATCCCAGATCGAGACATTCAATTTACAAACATATAAATCTATGAATAAATAAATAACATTTCAATATTTATTGCGTGAAAATGATTAATTTGAGACATAAAAAAAGATAAATCAAGGTACAAACAGAATAGTTTTATTAAATATTTAAGTTTAACTAATTTTTTATTATTTATTAAAATCTGTTAAATTATTAAATTACATATTAAATATTTTTTATTTAATTGTGTGCGACTTACAATCCATTACATTTGTTAAATTATTAAATTAAATATTTATTCAATATTTCTATTAAATTGCGTTTGATTTCCAATCAACTATTATTACATTTGTTACATTATTACATTACATATTTATTAAATACTTTTATTCAATTGCATTTGATTACCAACCAATTATTATTACATTTGCTAAATTAATAAAGAAAATAGTTATTAAATATGTTTATTTAATTGTTTGATTTACAATCAATTACTATTTGGTTACATTATTACATTAAATATTTATTAATTTATTTATTATTAATTTATAAATTTTATTAAATTGTGTTTGATTTCCAATCATTACTATTAAATTAGTTAAATGATTACATTAAATATATAAAATATTTGTATTCAAATGTGTTTGATTTTCAATCGATTATTATTACATTTGTTAAACTATTAGATTAAATATTAAAGTTTTTACTCAATTGTGCTTGAATTTCCATCAGTTATTATCAAATTGATTCAATTATTACAATACAAATTTATTAAATATTATTATTCAATTGTTATAATTAAATTTGGTAATTAGATTATTAATTAAATATTTGATTTGAATTCAAGTGTGTGATTTCCAATCAAACTATGCAAAAAGTTTGAAAATTGTATTTATCTGTGTGCATTTAGGATTCACGAGCCATAAAATTAGCCATAGCAAGACAAAGGTGTCTTTCAGTTTATACCGAAAATATTAAAATGTCACGGAATAAGTGATGGACTGAGATGGAAATGCCTCTCTCCATGACGGTTCAGTGAAACGAATTACAGAATTCTCCTGCGACGCATTAATAAACAAACTTCTTCAAACCACTTTCCATTCGTGCCAGACGCTCCTGAATCTGGAGCAAACACAGTCCGGCTTTGGTCTGCGGATCAGGAATGTGGCAGAATCACGGGAACGCTGGAAATGTCAGACTGACCCCGGAGCAGTTTTTCACACCGGCGTGGAAGCCACACACACACACACACACACACACAGTACAGAGGGCATAAAATTAGCCATAGCAAGACAAAGGTGTCTTTCAGTTTATACCGAAAATATTAAAATGTCACGGAATAAGTGATGGACTGAGATGGAAATGCCTCTCTCCATGACGGTTCAGTGAAACGAATTACAGAATTCTCCTGCGACGCATTAATAAACAAACTTCTTCAAACCACTTTCCATTCGTGCCAGACGCTCCTGAATCTGGAGCAAACACAGTCCGGCTTTGGTCTGCGGATCAGGAATGTGGCAGAATCACGGGAACGCTGGAAATGTCAGACTGACCCCGGATCAGTTTTTCACACCGGCGTGGAAGCCACACACACACACACACACACACACACACACAATCACTCACTCACACACACACACAATCACTCACTCACACACACAATCACTCACTCTCTCTCACACACACACACACACACACACACACACACACACACACACACCCCCACAC